>NW_006494609.1:17217345-17226422 GCF_000325575.1 Pteropus alecto
TCAGACTATTCTCCATCTTGTACCCATGTAACATACCGAACCGAAACAGGAAACCACAAAACCCCTCTATACCATCTCTGTCCTTGCCTGTGATCCTCTACGTGCATCTTGCTGTTTATCTGTTTTACAAAGTGAACCAGTTCAGAAGACTTAGGATTTATAAGGGAAATCCTCTCTAATGGAATCTTCCCCTCCCACTCCCCCCACCCCCCAGTATTCTGATTATCTGTTGCAAGGTCAGCAAAAAGGCTGAATTTTTGACAATCTAGTTCTGCACCCATAGCAGACATTGCTAGTCGATCCTAGGACTGAACTCCTGAGTCTAGTGCTTCTCAACCCAGTGCTCCAGGCACCCACTAACAGCTGGTCGGGAGGCAGTACCAAAAACGTCTGTGTAGCTGTCATCCATCTTCAGAGAGATATGGGGGCCGATTCAATCCCATTCAGCCAACTTCTCCTGAGCCCTCCTGCTGCAAGCAAGAGAGAGAGAGAGAGAGAGATGAAGGAATCAGACCCTCAGCCATTTAGTGTAGGTACTTAGAAATCTTCATCACGAAAAGTTTTCAACTCCTCTCGTCACCACGGCATAGAACCACGGCGGAACGCCACCATGCACATAAGCTACTCCTGTTGACTCATCTATGAACCAGGGCTTCTCAACCCCGGCACGGCTGACGCCAGGTGGCATCATTCTTCGTAGGGGGGAGCTGTCCTGCCACTGTAGGGTATTCAGCACCATCCCTGGTCTGGACACACTTTCTCCCAATTGCGACAACCCAAAATATCTCCAGATATTGCCAAATGTCCCCTGGGCGGCAAAATCGCCCTCGTTTGAGAGCCAGGACACTAAAACCCTCTCCAGCTCCAACATTATCTGATTCTCAAAGTAAATCAGGACATGCAGAGAAGAAGTCAGTGTCCTCCGTGGCCTCGGAAGCACTTCTGTGCCATCTGCTGGCGACCTGAAGCCTTGTCCTCTGGGAATCTGGCTACCTGCCCTGCAATCGGCCAGAGGCAACCAGCCCCCCAAAATGGAGGCCCGGAAGCCCAGCCTGGGGAAAGAGCTGGAAGAGCATGTGGAGAATGTGAGACTCGCGCTGTGCTTTGTTGAAGATTCACGAGCTCAGGCATAAAGCAAGGCCGACGAGGTCCAGGGTGAAGAGCCACAGGCTCCTCTATGTCAGCATTTCCCCAAAGGGTGCAGCTTAGCCTTCCAGGGGCCACTCGTCAGTGTCTTGAGAGATTCTGGATTGTCACACGGTGGCGAGGGCGTTGCTACTGGCACCTAGTGGGCAGAGCTTTGGGGTGCTGCTAAACACCCTCCAATGCATAGGATGCACCCCGCCCCCCATACTGATCCAGCCCCAAATGCCAATAGCGTCGAGTTGAGAAACTCTGCTCCAGACCAAGCACTGCATTTCCCAGCATACTCCTTGCCCCAGGACAGACCCTGGGCCTTGGCACACATACAAACCCTCGAACACATACCTGAGAAGCCTGGGGAAACACCCCAGACTTTCAGAAAATGAGTTTGAAATAATTTGTGGCAGCAGGATCGGATGGGAGCGGAGCCAGGCGAAGGCTGCTCACGACCCAGGCAGAAGGGCCGGTTTTAATTCTTGTGAAGGAAGGAAGCCGTCCACCAGGGCATGCATTTACACGTTTACACGCTTGCGTTTACACGTTTTCACGCCTGCATTTACATGTTTACACTGAAGACCCAGCCCTGTGCCGAGTGGACAAGGAGTTAGTCTCTGGGGCCGGCCGGTGGCGCAGAGCCCTAAGTTCAGAATTCGGAAGACCGTGCTTGAACACCAGCTCGGCCACTTTCTCCCTGGGTGGCCTGGGAGAGTCGGCTAACTCGGGATCCCCATTTCCTCGTCTGTGAGATGGTGTGAGACCAGGAGCACTCAGCTTACAGGGTAGTTGGCCTGACTCCAGGGAAGAATTTTATACTTGCCCCTTAAGGGCTCGATCAATATCGGCTACGGTTGTCGACTGGACGTGGCATTTGCCTCTAATGAAGCCCCTGCTCGTTTATCACCTCATCGCATCCTCACTGCTGTACTGTAAGGCAGGGCCTCTGGGACTGGCATTCTGTGATTCTGATCACGTGTGACTGACAAAGAATGAAGACCCGCTGCAGACAAGGAGGCTGATCATAAGAGGACCCAGGAGAGGCCAGGGGGCTCGGCAGCCGTGCCGTCAGCTCACACGCGGAGCTGGGAGGACCCGGGCCGGCTGCTGTGCTCTCAGGAGGGAGCCAGAGTCACTGCGCTGAGGGCGACTCAGCCGCTCCTGCCTCCACCTCCCCAACTTCTCCTCAGCCTCAGGGTTCCTGGCACCCCACCCCCTGCCCCCGCTGCTGACTCTGTGCCTCCCTGGCAGAGGGATCTGACTGGCCAGCTGGTTCCTGGCCAGGATAAGGGGCTTCCTGTGGCCCTCCCAGGGACCTTTAGCCCTCTAGACAGGCCGTGAGTGGGACGCCCATCCCGGAGCCAGTCATCTGAAGTCACGGGAGCGAACTCTATGACACACAGGAGAGTCACTCTCAGGGCCTTGAGGGCATAGCAGGTGCTGGTAGGGGAGGCAGCGTGTACAGCGTATGTGGCCAAGTGTGTGTGCCCAGGACCTGATGATGGAGTCGGTGGAAGGAGATCCTGGTGACGGGCAGAGCTGTGGCTTCTGGGACAGAAGGAAGGGACGCTGGCAGCGTGGCCTTTGGCTGAGCGGTGTCTGGGACAGCATCCACATGCCAGACATGGGGCCAGAATTTGGAAATTCGCCAAGCTCTTTCGGCCTTTCTCTTCCGGCTGCTCCTCAGAACGGCCCTCTGAGGTAGGAAGGAGGTCTTCGTCTTCCAGCTGTGGACATCGAGGCCAGCAATCAGCAAGTGCCAAGGCCAGGCCCGATGGTAGGTCTGGCTACACATTTCGCACAGCATGGCTGCCTGGAGCCGGGGGACACTTGCGAATGGAAATGGAGATGTCCCCTTCATTGGCCTGGAACTTCTCTTTTACTGTCCAAAGCTCCAGTCTCGAGTACATAGAGAGCATGTGCCGTGACTCGACCTGGAGTGTGCTGAAGAGTCACCCTCCTCTGGTGGCCTCAGCGTCCATGTAGGATCCTGCCCTAGAGCTTTCGGAGGGAGCACGGCCCTGCCGGCACCTCGATTTTGAACTACCTTGTCTTCAAACCTCTGAGAGAATATTTTTCCGTTGTTCTGAGCCACCCATTGTGGCGCTTGGTCATGGTCGTCTTAGGAGACTAAGACAGTACCCAAGCCCAGAGTCCCCTCCTCGCACCCTGTCCTAGGGGAGAAATCAGGAACGGGCATGCATTCGGGTATAAGAACGTACGCCTGGCATAATCTCCCAAGGCTGAAAAAGAATTCGTAAGTAGCTGTCTAAATAACAGATCCCAAAGAGAGAATATTATGGATGCTTGGAAGACTTTTTTAACGTGGGGGATGACTCACAGTCTAATGCTGAGTGGGAGGGGCAGGACGCGATGCTCTGTGTGTTAAACTGAACCATACAAATTGCCAGCACTGATGGCTTTTGACTTACAACACCCAGAGTGAGAGGAAGGACCATCCAGAAGGAGCATCTCTCTCACACGGTGTTGGGGGCTGGGACCAGCAGGGACGATGTGGGAGGGCAGTGGGTCCTGGTTAGCAGGGGAGGAGACAGCATCCCAGGCAGAAAGAACAGCATGGGCCAAGGCAAGGAAGTGGGCCAAGCACATGTGCGTCTCCAGCCCTGCGTCTCCGACTGACGCTTATCTAGACAGCCTGGGCTGGACAGGGGCAGTCGGAATGCCCCCACCCCATCAGTCTCCCCCAGCTTAGACCTGAGACAGCTCTGGGCACACAGCTGCTTCTTCTGCTCCGTTAACCCCCACAGAGAGATGCTGCCCCCAGGGAAGGTGCTCCTAGATGTCCAGCTCTGCCCATCCCCACGGCCCCTACCCTCCACATCCCGGGAAGCAGGAGCAGCTGTGCAGCCAGCCAGGGCCAAAGGGAGAAGTTTCGGTGAAGAACCAGCATCCTTCCCCATGTTAGCGGTGAGAACAATATGAGAGAACATGGCCTTGGACTTTGGTCTGTAGGAAGCACAGAGGCAAAGAGCCACGTGAAAACTTCCAGCTTATAAATACGCCCTGCATTTGATCTTTGGCCATGGCATTCTGCTTTTGTTAATTTACTGTGCCTTTGTAATATCTTGAAATCACGAAAGGTAAGTCCTCCAACTTCATTCTTTTTATCATTGTTTTTATCAGCATTCTGACTTAATTTACATTTTTTTCCTGATTGTGAGACTGATTTAAAAGTTTTTAACTTTTAAATTCAAATCTGGGGAAATCCCCTAAACCAGCCTCAAATCCTTTACAGGACCGAGTGTGACATAAACATTTTTTTCCCCTCCCAAAAATGCAGAGCTAGAAAAAACCTCGAGAATCTTCTAGCACCAACATCATTGCAAACTGGCAGCGAACAGGCTGAACCCGTACAACCTGTACTGTTTCGCATGTACAGATGTTTTAAATGTCCTTAAATTAAGGGCCTACATTTAAAAATTGGGACAGTTCGCGTTAGAAAAGAGATCCAGGTTCTCAGCTTCCTTTTTACAATCAGAAGGTCCAGGGGAGTCATCGAGAGACTGGCACAAGTGTTTGCCTAGACCTTCCCCAAATATTTCCTGAGCATCTAATGCATGGTGGTCACGGCCTAGGCACCGACGATACTCCTGGCAGTGAACACAGTCCGAATGCCGGTCCTCGGGGAGCGGGAGTCGGGTTTCTCACCATGCTCCTGTGTCTGGCCTCGTGGCCATGCTAACAGCCTGGTCCCTGAGGAGGTCCGGTGTGCAAATCCTTACTAGCCCAACCTACAGACAGGGAACCTGAGGCCTGGGGAGAGAAAGTGACCAGCTGAAGGTCACTCAGTGATCACGATGGGATGGAGCTAGAACCCAGGCCTCCTGACTCCCATCCCCGGCTGCCCGGCCCCTCTCGCTCCCTCCAGCTAGGGGAGCTAGTCCCTTCCACACCTCTCTGCTTAAGTTCTCGCCATGAGCTCAGTGTCAGAAGCTCAGCAGCCCCACCCCCACCCCAAAGCCGGGCGGCTGACTAATCAGAACCCACGAACCCCACCATTTGAGTAACACTGTGGCCTCTTTCAGGGTTTTGTTTTGTTTTGTTTTGTTTTTTAACTTACTATGATCAAACTATCACCAGGCACATCCAACTCAGCCATCCCTGTTCCAAGACTAGTCATTTCAACTGACGCATAGTTGACGGTCAGCTAACGAACGGCCTCTGACACCTTGCTCGCGGCCCACACACCTGCTGGAGGTTGGCAACCTGCTGCTTCTCCTCCCCGTGCCCTGTCTCCCTCTTGGGTTTCTATGGTGAGCGAGGAGAGAGGCAGAGGGACACCACTTTCTTTTTCAGAAGGTTTCCATGGCAACGGGAGCTGTGGATTTTGAGTCTCCCTGGAGTCGCTAGGGGGCCCCCATCACCCGCCTCAGCTGCTGATGTCCCGTGTGACTTGGGCAACTTGTCCTCTTCCCTTGGCCTGAAACGCTTGGCCACACTTGTTTGCATGGCTCGTCCCTTCTCTTCATGCGGGTCTTGGCTCAAAGGCCACCTCCTCAGAGTGGACCTCCCTGACCACTGAGCCCTCGCGTGTTTTTATCACATCCTCCCCCCCCATATTCCTCTGGCACTGACCACAAACTGATGTTCTGTTGTTTATTTGTTTACCGTCCATCACTCTGACTAGAATATAAGTTCCATGAGGACGGAGACTTTGCCCTACTCAATGCTCCTCTCCGGAACCTTGCACCGGGCCTGCCACATAGCAGGTGCTCCATAAATGACTGACGACAACTCTGTGCCTGAACTCCTGCTTCCTCCCCGGTCTCACGGTCGTCATCCGTGAGAGTGTCATCTGTCCTGGCATGGCGTTAGGGTCCTTAGTGTCTGTCAGGTCACTGTGCTTTGAAATTCTTCAAAAAGAGAAAGAACACACTTTAGAAAAGCCTTAAGGCTGAGACTTTCTGCATTATTCATGGGTAACGGAATCAGCGCCCCTAAACTTCAGTGGCTGGAAACAACAACCTCTTTATCTGTTTCGGATTCCGTGGGTGGGGAACCGAGGCAGGATTCGGCCTGATGGCTCTTCCGCTCTCCGTGGTGCTGGCCGGGGTCATTCACTCAGACCGTGGCTGAGCTGAGCTGGGCTGGGCTGGAAGGTTCTCAAAGCCTGGTGCTTTGGAGCTGCTCCACGTGACCTCTCTTTCCGTTTGCTTAGTTTGGGCTTCCTCACAGCACTGTCATGTTATAGAGTTAGACTTCTTACCTGGCACCAGGCTCCCAAGAAAGAACGTTCCAGCGTGTGAAAGTAGAAGCTGCCAATCTTCAGGCTCCGCCTTAGCAGTTCACACAGCGTCACTTCTGCCTACATGATCAAGACAAGTCACAAGGGAAGCCCTGACTCAAAGAAAGATTGACTCCACCTCCTGATGGGAGAAGCAGCCAAGACATGGCAGCCTTACATGATCCACCACAGTGACAGAGCCCTCCCTGGGGCCCTGCTTCAAAGACCCGGATAAAGGTATATCTATTCCAGGGACACCAGGTAGGGTCTCACCCAGCACCACGAACATGAAGATTATAATTACTCACGCGAAGAATAAGTCGAATGATAAAGGATGCATTTACTGACCAAAGGATGCGTTTACTGACCAAACTCATTCTCAGGGCAAAACTGAAGGAGAGCATCAGCCCAGCGTAAGAGAACAACATCCCGTTATTTGTAAAATACGTTAGTAACTGTGCTCGGCTACACTTCTTCGGGTTGCAAAGTCTCAGGACACTTCGGATGGCTTAAACAGACAAGAAAAGAGAATTGATTGGAAGACTATGAGGCTGTCGGATGTCATGGAATCCAAGGGAAAATGTGGAGCGACCAGGCCACAGGAGGGCCAACCCCGGCCTCGGCCACGGGGCTCCGCGACTGCCTTTTGAGGCTCTGCCACAACCGCGACTCAGCTGTGAAGACTCTCTGTCCTTGTTTCTCCACTTCCGGGAGAGGTACGCAGTGGCCCATGGCTCAGTGTTGCCACCAGTTGCAGATTGGGGGACAGAGGCATAGGCCTGGCCGTGGCCCTGGGGACTGTCTAGGATTTCTGGCGGATCCCACGGGAAGAGAGGGTGTTGAAGAGAAAGGCAAGATGCATTTTGTCTCGGTCTGCTAGAGCTGCTGTAACCAAACACCACAGATGGGGTGCTTTACTTGACAGACATGTGTTGTCTCCCGTTCTGGAAGGTAGAAGTCTGAGGCCAGGGCATTGGCCGGGCTGGCTCCTTCTGCGGGGCGCAGGGGATGGACTGGCCCCAGGCCTCTCTCCTTGGCTTGTTGGCAGCCACCTTCTCCTTTCGTCTTCCCATGGCATTGTCTCTCTGTTCATGTCTGTTTCTAACCTCTAAAGGACACCATTCGTATTGGATTGGGGCCCACCCCAAAGACCTCATATTAACTTCATTACCTCCTTTAAGACCCCCATCTCCAAACATGGTCAATTCTCAGGTCCTGGGGGGTAAGAGTATAATGTATAATGTTGAGGGCACACAATTCAGCCCATAACAGACCGCCACCTGAAATTCATTTTGGATGTCAACACCAATGACACCACACGTGCCCCCAAAGGGCATGGAAAGGTTTCCTGCTCATCGTGAGGCTTTCTGGGGAGAGCAAGGTAGGCTTCCGGGAGAGTCCAAAAGTGGCTGGAGAGAGCAAGGACTGAGGTGGCTTGGGGTTTCTATGGTGGTCGAGGGTGGTACTGGGGTGAGGAGTCCCATGCCTGAGGGACCAAAAAGGGAGAAGGCGGATTGAGGCTAAAATGTTATCAGCAGTGGACATCAAAGATGGAGTCAGACTCTATGAAAAGGGCCTGCTGTGAAACCCTTTCCTCCGCTAACCCATAATCCTCAACAGCTCTAAATGTTGAGATCCAGGTGGCTCTGAGCTGAGGGGTGCAGAGGGTCGTGGGCAGAGGGCTGAAAGCCTAGACCGCGTGTTTGGCCTTTAGCTGGAGCTGCACAGAACCCACAGGACTTGCAGAAGAGCTGGGGTGGGGTGGAGCCAGGGTAGGGCCCGAGCTGCCCTTTAAAGGGCAGAAACCCTCATCCCCTCCCTCCTCTCTCAGGCCAGAGTGATGTTAGTCTGCTTAGGAGCAGATAGAAGATCTACATGGCTAAGATGGCACCCACTCTGCACAGCCAGGGAGAGAAACCCAATGTCCTTGAACCAAACCAAGCCGGGAATCAACCTAAGTGCCACGTCCTCCATGAAGCCTGTCATGTCTCCCGCTCCCAGTCCCTTGCCCTGTGGTGTACGGCCTTCCTGGGGGCTGCCTCACATGGACGCTGCTGGTGGCCAAAACTGGCCTCCTGCCTCCACAGGTCAAGGTAACCTCTTGTGCACCTGTGCGTCCTCAATGCCTGCCTCTCCCCATCTTCTCCCAGCACCCTGCCCTTCATGCCTTAACTCCCAGGCACACCGGCATCTTAGTACCCATCACTCCATGATTCATTCTTCTGAAGGACATCGTACGTGCTGTTCCCCTACCTGGAACACTGTTCCCTGCTCCAACTCCCCTCCTTTAACTTGCCTCGTCCTGCTCAGCTCCAGTCCCTTCCTCAGAAAATCCTAACCCCTGCCCAGAGCAAGTCCTCACTCAGTCAGTCCTGACGCCTCCACTTCGGAACTGCATACTACACGTGTGGTTACAGGTGAGTGTGTGCTTACTGCCCCCGCCCACGAGAACGTGAAAATGTTGCTTGCACTAGCAGGGGCTCAGAAAGTAGCTGGGGGTGAATGAATGAATGAATGAATGAGCGAATGCATGCTTGCAAGGACCAGCCCAAATCGTCTCCTCCCTGAGCCACCAGGGGTTTCTAATTCCCTTCCAACCTATAGTCAAGTCTGAGCTGGGAAGAAATGGGGGCCTGTGTTAATGCGAGCAGAGCTATGCCATTTTTCTGAGCCCAGTTCTGCTATTACCTGGCCT
>NW_006494609.1:17228526-17232957 GCF_000325575.1 Pteropus alecto
AAAGAGGCGGGGTGGTCATTGTCGGGTAGGCCAGAGCAGTCACTGAGCTGGACAGCATGCTTTCATTCCTTAACTCTCCAATCCATAAAATAAGTAACAGGATGTGTGCTTTTAGAGGCAGACGATTATTAGAGTTAATTGAATCTCACTTCCTTTACAAAGGAGGACATGAATTCCAAAGAGGGGAAACAATTTATCTAAGGTCATATAGAGAACCAGAGAGCCACTGTGTCATTCATTCATTCATTCATTCGTTCGTTCGTTCATTTGTTCACCAACTTTTATTAGGCTTCTTCTTTAAGCCAAGCCTGTTCCGATACAGAGAGACAGATGGGACTGTGACATGGTTTGTTGCCCACTGGTGATTAATGAGAAACTCGTGGCATTCCAGGGTGTAATGTGCAAGGTTCTCACAATCCTCAAGCCCTCCCAGAAGCCTTAGGATAAGGAGCAGCCAGATTCTGGGCACGAATGAGCTCTGAACTAGTGGCTGAGTCCAGCCTGCCACCTGTGCTGAGGGCCATCAGCCCCCTGCACCGCCACACTCTCAGGCAATGACTCCCTGTAAAGATCTGAAGGTCATTTCCATCTTCCCATTGCATGGACTGCTTCCTGTGGGCGAGAATGGCTACCCTGGCACACAGGGACCACGTGGACTTCGTGGGAGCCAAGTCTCTTTAGGCTGGAAAGTATGTGAGCACATGTGTATTTCAGGGAGCAACCGAAGCTTTCTCGAGATAATCTATTGGGACCACGATGCAAAGAAGTGTGAAAACACTGATTTAGCCATATTTACATTTTGGGATCAACAAATAGTGCACAGACGGTCTGGAATACGACAGTAGAACAATTCACACTCACAATCGCACTTACTGTCGCCAAACCTTATTCTAAGCACTTCACGGAAATGAATTCACTGACTCCTCATGAAAGCCATGAGATTTAGGAACAGTCATCACCCACAGATTACAGATGAGAACGCCGAGGTAAGTAAGTAACTTAACCAGTTGTGGAGCCAGGATTCTACAAAGGCGGTGTGGACCCCGAGCTCCTGCTCCCCACCGTAGCAGAGAGCCTGGAGGGAAGAAGGAAATACTCTTTGAGCCTGACGTAGAACTGGACACATCAAGGGTGCCGCCCTGTGCCCCTCATATCAGCCTTTCCGATTAGCAATTGCTCCTAATTTGATAAATGAGGAAAGTGAGGTTCACAGAGGTGGAGTGACTTGCCCAAGGTCACACGGCTCAGTGGTGGCAGCTCCTGTCTGATTCCAAAGTTTAACCTCTGTCTAGAGCATCGCACGGCAGGCGCCAGGAAGCAAAGGGCAGTGGCTGTGTACTCACGCCGGGGTCAGGCCACCTGTCTTTCCAGGGACAGCTAAGCACATGTTGAACCTTAGATTTCGTTGCGTCAGCCTCTAACTCATTGCGGAAGCCAGACTAAGGAAGCAGAAACCCCAACGTAGACTGTCGTGAAGGGAATAATTTATTTTCGCACTCGTGAGACCTAAAATCAACATCTTTCCTTCAGTCTTTTGCTCAGTGAATATTGCTGCAGCACTGATTGTCTGCCAGACCCTGTTCTAGTACCTGGGTCACGGCAGCGAGCGAGACTGGACCTGATCTTCTAGAGGCGGGGCCTGTACATGCAGAGAAAGAGTGGCCCAGGGTGCAAATTTTGACTCTGGAATCTGAGCTAACGATTTCTCTGGCTGTTAGTTTTCTCATCTGTAAATGGGATAAGGATAGTGTGTGCGCGCGTGTGTGTGTGTATGTGTGTGTGTATGAGAGAGAGAGAGAGAGAGAGAGAGAGAGAGAGAGAGAGTTAATTGACAATAATTCTTACTCCTATCTGGTACATCAAGTTCCACTCTTTTCCTGGTACTGACGCATTCTTGTCTTGTAAATTTGGATGCGCCCTTTGCTGACGTAAGGATGTCCAAACCTGTAGAGAATTTTTTAAAAAATTTGAGTCAAATAGAGGAGACGCCTGAAAGCGAGTTCTCAGCGGACAGAGAAATCGGAGAAAGCAAAGCGGGTCTTGCATTGCAGGGTCGTGAACAAGATCACGTGCCCTCTCCGGGGGTGGTGGTCGGCCGTAGAAGGAGGGGTCTGAAAAGAGGCGTTTCTAAGTTGTATTAACCTAGATGCACAGAAACAATGAGCAGGGCTTGCTTAAGGCGAAGATAAACCTTTTGCTAAAGAAGTCACAGGTCCGGGGTGTAACTACCCCCATGACCTGCCCAGTTAGGAATTTATGCTCAGATCACCCTGTGAGGTTACTTTCCACAGAACCCCTTTTTTGTTTACACCTTGAACCTCATTGAGCCCAACAGCAGAACTGGGATTAGGCCCCCAGGCCAGCGGGGTCCAGCCTTGTGCTTAGACCTGGTCTGCCTCTCTGCGCTCTGCCCAGTTCAGGGCTCCCAGCCCAAATTTGTTGCTCCATGATGCATATTCCACCCAAGGCCCAAGTGCCTGGAGACACTTTCAGAAAAGTCTGCTAGAGGAAGCCTGAATGTCAAGGGCATCTCGTTCACATCTCAGTGTGACACTGAGGGCTACATCGCTCCCTGTGGTCCTAACCCTAATGGCTTGAGAAACAGCCAGATGTCACCCACACATCCAGCTGCCCCAGAATCATCCAAGGAAGCTTCGAGCTCCACAGTTAAAGAGGAAATGTGCAATTGCATTCCCGGCCCAAGGAGGGGTCCGGTCCCACCCATGTCACCCTCGCCCCTGGGATGCATTGCCCTTGAAGGCCGACACATGACATCTCAGCAGGTTCCATCACAGAACCTTTCAACTTTAAAGCCGGAAGCCTCCTCAGAAATCACGGCATCCAGGACCCCAAACTGGAGGCCCTGGGCAGGATCCAGGCCGCAGGTGGGCCTTGTCCGGCTGCAGAGAGCTGAATCTCTCCAGTTCCATGTGTCCCCTGTTCAACCACGATGTCCCCAAGAAGCGGCCTAACCAGCTTCATGAGGCACAGGACTTTGCTGTCCCTGGTCTGGTCCAGCTCTTCGTTTTGCAGGGAGGAAAGGTGACATTGGGACAAAGGGAGATAAAAACCCGGAGTGGGGGTTGGATCCACTGAGGAGTTTCCCTGAGCTTCAAGGAGAAGCAAGTACCGGGCAGAGCCCAATGCAGAACAGAAACAGGAAGAGGTGAACCCCCTTGGGGTCTCCCGGGAGGGAAGAGGGGGCTTCCTTGGAAAAAGGGGAGCCAGCCCCCAGTGAGGGTTCTCTCTGTGTTGAGGCTCCATGCTTAACCCACTTACTGGTCTGTTCATTAATAATTACCTATCTGGGGAGGCGGTAGGTGCTGCTGAGAGCGCTCTTCAATCTTCCTGGGCTTGATAAACCCAAGCCACATTCCTGGGCCACCTCTAGAGCTCAGACGACCGCACGGGGCCACTCCAGCATCGACTGGGCCGTGAGTACCGAGGGACACTCTGAAGGGAGGACTCGGGGTTCTGGGACACAAGATTGTCGGTGCTTTGTCAACGTAAGAACATCCAAACCTGTAGGAGAATGTGTAAGAGTTGGTTAGAGTTTATTTGAACCAAACAGACAAGTAGAGCCAAACTCAAAGTCTTGGGGAAACTGAGACAATTGGTCACTCTACCTAGAGGTGAGAAATCCTCAGGCTGAAAAGACCACTCACTACACATGATCGCACCAACATCCTCACTGCCCCGGGGTGAGGCGGGGGACCAGTGCTCACACCCAGACATGGCCTCTCCCCAGGCTGGACACAGCCTGGGCCGGCTCTGCTGCCTCCCAGCAGAATCCTGGGTGAGCTCGCGGTGAAGCCACGGGGAAGTCTGTGAGAGCTGGGGCCAGGGGAGAAGTGACCGTGGTTGCTAAGAAGCCATGGTGGGTGGAGGGGTGTCAAGTAGGTGGACGAAGTGGTTCCGTGTGTGTTTTTAGATGACCCTCGAACAGCTGTACGACATGCAGAGAGTAGAAAGACCCGTTAGGAAGCTTCTGCCGCGGTCCCGGTCAGGGTTCTGCAAGCTACAGCCCGCGGGTCAAACCGGGCCCACTCTCTCTTTTCGTGTTGCCCACGAGCTAAGAATGAACAGATACGACGTAGACACAAAGGTTTTAAGTGGTTGAAAAAAACCAAGCATTTTGTGACATATCAAAAGTAGATGAAATTCAAACTTCAGTGGCCAGAAATAAAATTTTACGGGAACACGGCCACGACCATCCGTGCCTGTCTTGTCTGTGGCCACTTTCCAGGTGGCGTGGCAGAGCTGAGTGGATGCAGCAGTGACTGTACGGCCCACAAAGCCCGAGATATTTACTATCTGGCCTTTGACAGGAAAAGCTTTCTGACCCTGTTCTGGGTGAAAGATGCTGGAGACTTGAGTGAGGCTCATGGCAGAGGAGGGGCTGAGAGGTTGAAGGGAGAAGCTGGAGGGGGT
>NW_006494609.1:17233044-17239572 GCF_000325575.1 Pteropus alecto
GCAGGGGGGGAGGGCAGAAGGCCCGAGAGGTGTTAGAGATGACAGCTGGGTTTGGGGCTGAGAACTAGGCAATGGTAGGGCCACTGGATGGGGCGGAGCCGGTTTGGTAGAGAAAACTGAGCATCTCGTTTAGGGCAGGTTGATTTCATTAGGAAAAGGAACCGATTCTACCCCCGGAGACTCTGAGCAGATCATTTATTCAGCATCTGTGGGCTCATCCGTACGGGGTGATGAGAATACCCTTTCTACCGACCGCAACCTGAGTAAGTGGGTCAAACGAAATGGCGTAAACATGATTTTGTAAACCACAACGCGTGCCAGGAGGCCACGGGGTGTGTGGAGGAGACGCCAAAACAAGCTTTGGTGATTTAGCACCTTTGGTGAAATGAGTTATTGGGCCAAGGAAAGAAACCCAGATGATGGAAGGCGCCCCAGGCTGAGAGTCTAGACACTTATGTTCCAGCTCAGATATTTACCAGTTAGGTGACTCGGTGAAGTCACTTTGGGAGCCTCTGTTTACCCACCTCCGTAATGAAGCGGAGTTCAGTGTCATGCAGAGCTCATGAAATGGGAAATGAAATGAGATGGTGAACACGAGCAGCGTGCCAGAGGGCATTACTGTCACCTCACACGTGGAGGGCGCTGGGTGTTTGCTCGTCTGTCATAAGCTCATCTGCAGGAGTCGAGAATGTCACTTACCGTCCTGGGGCCCTGTCCCCGGCCTGACCGCTCAGTAAAGTTGGGTGTCCTGCTACGGGAATTTCCTGGGCACTCTCTTCTCTCCTATAGACCTGAGAGCTCGGAAGATGCATCTCGCCAAGTGCCTGCTCCTTCTCCTGGTCGGACTACTGGCCCTTTCTCACGATGGCCAAGGTCATACTCACAACTACTCTCAGGAGGCTCCAGGCCCAGGTGAGGGCTCCCCCAGCCTCAAGATCGCCCCGAGCAACACCGCCTTTGCCTTCAACCTCTACCACCTGATGGCTTCCGAAGCCCCCGAGAGCAACATCTTCTTCTCCCCGCTGAGCATCTCCGCCGCCTATGCCATGCTGTCCCTGGGGGCCCGCTCACACACCTGGACCCAGATCCTCGCGGGTCTGGGCTTCAACCTCACGAAGATGTCCGGGTCCGAGATCCACCAGGGCTTCCAGCACCTTCTGCACACTCTCAACCTCCCGGACGACAAGCTAGAGACACGCGTGGGCAGTGCCCTTTTCCTCAGCCAGGACCTACCGCTCCTTCCGAGATTCCTTAATGACACCATGGTCTTCTACGGGTCCAGACTCTTCCGCACCGACTTCCTTGACTCCAAGGGCACAGCCCAGCTTATCAACGACCACGTCAAGGAGGAAACTCGAGGGAAGATTGAGAACTTGGTCGATGGGCTCAGCACAGATACGATGATGGTGCTGGTGAATTACATTTACTTCAAAGGTAAGAGTCCATTTGTTGGTGGATCCTATATCTTCTTCACCCAATTTATCGATGAACTGAAAATTTTTTAAAACAGAAAGTGGATGCATTGGGTCTGACAAGGTCGAAGAGCCCTCAGAAGATTTAATGTTAGAGTGCCAGATATTTAAGATTATGTAGCCTTGAAGTTTCCATCCCTTTATATCTTTGGACATGTTTTCTTAATAACAGTAATTTATAAAATGCGTTATATCCAATGATCATGAGGTGAAGTGCTGGGTTCATAATGAAGCTCTGCGACTCACCTACAGCATCAACAGGGCAAGTCGTTTGCCTGGCATAAGGATAATAAGAGTCCCTGCTTCAGACTTTTATTCTAAGGATTAAATGATGTCTAATATTTGTATGCACCTTAGAAGAGGCTCTAAGGGGACGGGCAAACTACAGTCTCCAGCCAAATCTGCTGGGCCACTTGTTTTTGTAAATAAAGTTTTATTGGCACACGGCCACGCCCACTCCTTTATGTAGCGCCTCTGGCTGCTTCCATTCACACAGAGATAAGCAGTTGCTATGGAGACAGAATGATCTGCAAAGCGCTTTCTGGCCCTCTGCAAGAGAAGTTTGCCCAACCCCTGACCATTATGTGTACTCAATAAATAATTACAGTAATTGTGATTACTCTCATGATAATGATATTCATTTTGAAAACCTCAATAATACCTCAAAAAATAAAAGAGAAAATAGAAATTGCCCACAATCCTACCACCCTGAGGCAACTAATGTTAACATTTTAGCATCATTTTTTTCAGTTTTCGGTTCACACGCATATGTTAACGCAGTTGAAATCACAGTGTGGGGACCGTTTTATACAGTGTGTATCTGTCAGGGTCCCATCAGCAGAGCAAGGCCACCAGGAAGGTTAAGGAGAAAGGGATTGTTGTAGGAATTAGACCCGGCATGATTGGGCGGGGGGTGGGGCTGGAGAAGTGAAGTTCTGGAAAGAGATGGAGATGGAGGGACAGAGAAAAAGTCGCTAGTGTAGGTGGACAAGTTAGAGCTTATAAGGAATCTACGTGCCAGGCACATCCGGCCACCAGAAGGGGCCCGTGTCGGGGGAGCTTTGGAGAGGCCCATGCTGGACCCCTGGTGGTGGCTTGGTGACACTGTTGGTCAGCAGGACTAGAGTTGGGGCAACCAACTCGGAGGAGGGTGTGGATGAGCCGCAGCACGCGGGGCTCCTCTGGGTCTCGGCATCGTCCTATCTGCCCGTAAAGACCTTCAGCGAGCAGTGGCTGCTTCGCGTCGACCTCCCAATCTCACACTTGAACCTGCATCTACAGAGAATGGAATTCTGGCAAACAGTCCCAGACTGACCATCCGGCCAAACCGGCCATTGCCTGCATTTCCCGTGAGGAATTTTCATGCACTGTTGAAAACTTTGAAAACAATTTTTTTTAATTCTGCAATAACTCTAAATTCGTAGGAAGTTCCAAAGTAGTACAGAATGGTCCCATGTCCCTTTCACTTAGGTTCCCTAGATAACATCTTACATAACCGTAATATAATAGCAAAACCAGGAAATTGACAGGGGGTACAATCTACAGACTTTATTCAGATTTTATCAGTTTTCGCATGCACTCGTGTGTGCGCGTGTGTGTGTATGTGTGTGTGTGGTTTTATGCCATGGAGAACTTTATTTAGATCTCATCGTAGTGGTTGCACAATATTCTTCTGACTCCATCCCTTTTAAAAGATAATTTAAATGTATAGAATACACCATCACACCACCCAAAGCTCTAGCCAGAAATAATAATTTTTGGTGCTCTCTTCCTGAAAGATACCTCGATCCAACGAGGTTAGTGTTTGAGGCACAAGAAAGTAAAGTTCTTCAGAAACAGAAAGGAGGTAGAGACATCCTGCCCTCGGACACATCTGCCCAGCACTCTGGGGCTGCAAATGTAGCCCCAAGACCTCGGCGTAGGCCACATGGAACAATTGTGCTTATCCTCAAAAGTGAAAAGCACCTAGAAGAATACAAACAAAAGATGCTCGGGATCTCTGTAGATAAGATTATATTGAGAGATATTTTAAAAGACTTAAATGAAAAACAGATAAACTACATTCATGAAGAGGATAGTAAAGATGGCCATTCTCTCTCCGAATTCATCTAAATGTTTAATGTAATCCCAATCAAAACCCTAATGAGATTTTTTTTTTCTTTTTGGTGACAGTTATCAAGCTGATTCTAAAATGTATATGAGAATGCGAAGGGCCAAGAATAGCTAAGACGAGAAATCTGCCCGCTACAGAGCAAGACGTACTATAACTATAATTATTTAGACTGTGTGCTACAAATAGACTAATGGGACAGAATAGTGAGAGGCCAAAACAGAGCTCAGAAATGACCTCATGAATATAGGGACATTTGATACTTGTCAAAGCTGGCGTGAGAGAGCATTGGAGAAAGAAGAAATTTAAAAATTGGTGCTGGGACAACCAGGTTCCCTGATGGGGGAAAAATGCCTTCAGACCCTTGCCCCACCCCAGCAGTCATTAAGTATTTACTCCTGGTTGAGTCGAGTCCTAAATGCAAAAGGTAAGACAAAAGCTTCTAGAAGGAAGCATAGGAGAATGTCTTCATGACCTTGAGGTGTGGGAAGTTTTCGTAAGACGCAGAAGATCTAACCACAAAGGAAAAGATCAATGTCCACTGCATTGAAGTTTAGAATTTTGATCAACGGGAATGAAAAGACCAGCCAGCAAGGGGAGGATGTATTCGCAACACACATAGCTGATACGCAACTAGTATTCAGAAAGAACCCCTCAAATCACTGAGAAACAGCCCTATAGAAGCACAAGTTTAAAAGAAAAAAAAAAAACGAACTGGCATTGAACTAAAAACAGAGGACATTAGTTGGTCAATAAACGTATAAAAGGTTAGTTACTCAACCTCATTTTTAACCAAGAAAGTGCACGAGTTTCCACTAAATAAACACCAGCTTGGCAAAAACTGTAAGTGCAACAATTTTTAAGGAATTGGCGAAGACTTACAACAACTTTCCTGATATCCTCTGGTGTCTCTCAATTTCGAATCTAAGCGAACCCTGGGAGACCCCTTCCCCAGGCACCTCAGGCTGTGAATGATGTAAATGTACACCCCGATGAGATGGGAAGGTGGGGATCTGGGGTGATCGTGGGGGAGCGTTCCCTGGAGGGTTGGCTTGTTGGTCCATGGCCACTCTGCCCCTTCTCTTCTTCCTTTCAGCTCCGTGGGAGAAACCGTTCATCTCCTCGAGGAGCAGTCCAAGAGACTTCTATGTCGATGAGAACACAAAGGTCAAGGTGCCTATGATGTTTCAAGATAAGTACCACCACTGGTACCTTCATGACAGGTACTTGCCCTGCTCCGTGCTGAGGATGGATTACAAAGGAAACGCAAAGGCTTTTTTCATCCTTCCTGACCAAGGGAAAATGAAGCAGGTGGAAGAGGTTTTGACTCCAGAGATGCTGACAAGGTGGAACAACTTGCTCCAGAGGAGGTAATTGGGGTACCGCGTGGCGCGCTGTCCTTCAAACGGAGCCTTCTCATGAAGGCCGGTGCCCGAACGAGATAGGGAGCGCATGCCAAATGTCGCAAGAATTCTTATCCATTCAAAGACGTTCATAGGTTTCCTCAAATCCTGAGCTCTCCTGCTGCATCCAATATGTGATTTCATCAGTGACAGGAGAACCAGACTAGGAGTTAGGAGCCTTAGTTCAGGATGCAGCCCTCACACGGCACAGGCCTTGGGTGAAATGACATTGGCTCTCGAAGGCTCTACTGGCGTGGAGGGTTTTAAGAAAGCCCACTCACCCACTCCGGGAAGTAGCGAGGAAGTTTCACATCGCCCTGGGGCTATGAGCGGGTGAAAAGTCTCCAACCACATACAACACGAGGACCTCAACTCTAGGCCGTATGTGGATAGAAAAGTCACACCGTTCATGGGGCACAGGAATCCGATCCAGATAAATCATCTGGTTCCTAATGAGTGAAAACCACAAGGCCCCAACAGAGGCCGAGCAAGACTGCCACACGGGGAGACTCGCATCTCCCTGGGCACCTGGCACGGCCGCGGGAAGCCAGCTCTGCTGAAGACGAGCGCCTGAGCGGGGAGGTCCCGCAAACCCCAGGCCCCGGCCTCAAGCTCCTGGGGACACGCGTGAAGGGTGGCGCAGTCGGGGGCGCGTGGCGACAGGACCCAGGTGGAGGGAGCCAGCTAGAGGGGGTGCAGTCGAGGACAGCACAGCCCGGCCGCGGTCCCCAGCTCGCTCAGGACGCCAGGTGTTTAACTCACTGCCTCTTCCAGGTCTTTTTACAGGAAGCTCGAGTTGCATTTCCCCAAGTTCTCCATTTCTGGCTCCTATGACTTAGATCAGATGTTGCCCAAGCTGGGCATCAGGGACCTGTTTTCGCAGCAGGCTAATCTGTCCGGCATCACCACACAGCAAAATCTGCTGGTGTCCAGGGTAAGTCATCGGTGGCCATGAAGACCTAGAGGCCTCAGTGGGAACATCTGCCCCTCGGGAGCTGCTGGGCGATGGTCGCTCTCCCTGCCCGAGTCTGTGTGATTATCCATAGGCACGGACATCTGTGAACCAACACACCACATGCTGAGGGTGGCGCTTGGTGCTGGGGATACAGCATCCCCCCAGTCCCTGTTCGGTCAGGGTGGGGAGGCAGCGTCTTCATAGATCATGGCAATGGAGAGGGACAAACGCGATGCCAGAAGCAGAGGAAGGTCACAGCCGAGGCTGGGTGCGTGTGTATCACAGAGGTTTCTTAGACGAGAGAAAGGGACCTATGACTTCAGCTAAGTAGACAGAAGTGAACTAGAGGGCAGAGCCTCGGCTTTGATTGAGAGTTTGAATTCCAGTTCTTCCTTATGGCATGGAAGGGTCACTTAGCCTCTGAATATGTTTTCCTCATCGATAAGACGGACAAAATACATCAATATCATAGGGTGGTCTTGAAGGTTAGAAAGAGTGCTGGGGACATGGTAAGGGACCAATTAGTGATAGCTATCATTATTGTGTAAATAAGAGGTCATCCAGCTCAAAAAGCCACCCAACATAGAA
>NW_006494609.1:17239582-17268170 GCF_000325575.1 Pteropus alecto
AGTGGCTTTGCATGCAGTGAACCACAGGACCGATCTCCGGCCACCTCCGGGCCCCCCAGTCTTCCCTAAGTCTCCAGTTACGTTTTCTCAGAAATAACGCTGTGATTTCCCTCCCAGAGTTTCCACAAGGCCATCCTGGATGTGGACGAGGCTGGCACGGAGGCTGCAGCGGCCACCAGCGTCTCTGTCACCTTTCTGTCCGCCTCACACAATCATCGAGTCCTTCGGTTCAACCGGCCTTTCCTCGTGGTGATCTTTTCTACCAAGACCCAGAGCATCCTCTTTCTGGGCAAGGTTGTCAACCCCACGAAACCATAGCCCTCCCAGAGCTGCCTGTCTGCGGGAAGACGTGGCCCAGAGTGCTGGCTGCAAGCAGCTCTGCTTTTGGAGAGGGGGTCGGGAGGTTGAAGATGCCAGGAGTCCGGGCAGAAGCTGCTGGCGAGGGGGTGTGATGTGGGGGGTACCAGATGGATGCGGACTAGACACTCAACTCTCCAGGGCTATGCAACCTCGGGCAGATCATGTAATCTCATTGAATACGTTTCTGCCCCCCAAAAGTGGGAGAAGCCCTCCCAGGGTGGCTGTGCGAATTAAACAAACGATGGCTACGAGGAGCCTGGCTATGAGGTGCCTTGTACTTGGCAGATGCTCAGTAATTGCATTCCTTCTCCATCCCTCTGGGGCTGGCCCCTCACTCCCCCGCATACCTGGTCCCAGACACGGGTGCTCCGACTTCCCGTGGGCTGGCGTCTGCAGAAGGGGGAAGCAGTGCAGGCAGCCAGCAGCCCCCGGGCAGGTTCGGTGCCTTGTTCCAGGATGGGAGGCTCAGAAGGCCTTGGCAAGGAGAACCCCAACCAAGAAGCTACCACAGAGACCTGGCGAGGAGGGCTCAGTGAGGCAGGCAGCCAACCAGGTGACACAGGTACCGCTCCAACCTGTGGCAGTGGAGATGTGGCCAGCATCTGTCCCAGAGTACCTGGCCGTGGTCGCGGGGGCTCTGCAGAAGGAAGAACACGTGACCGCAGCCTGGAGGCCCGTTCTCACGGCCCCGCTCCGCCACTGATTTGCTCTGGTTCCTCAGGCAAATCCCCTCTCTTTGGGTCTCAGTTTCCCCACCCAGGTGATGCTGGCCCAGGTGGTCTAGCTCAGACCCTCTTTGAGTAGGTGGGGTGAATTCTCTGGGGAGGGTCTACCTAGAATCTGTGAGAATAAACCTGTACCTCAAACCTGTGATTTCCAGCAAATGGATTTCTCTGGGCGGGGCCCTGTGGGTTTTCCTGATGGCCAGGGCGTCAGAGACAGGCGGCCTCACTGTTACAAACCCAGAGTTTTCACTGCTGAGAACATGCTGAGAGCCGCCTCTGGCACTGACGATTGTTCCAGGGTCGCAGTATTCCAGGGATTGCATGACGGGGTCCTTGGACGCAAATTTCAGAATAGACTCGTTGTGGGAAACCAGGAAACCTGTATCTAGAGCGAGAGACAGACCCCTTTTTTACGGTGTACAGGGGACAGAGGAAGGGAAGACCCTGGGGTAGTCTCCCTCCCTGCCTGTAAAACAGCCCTGAGCCGGACAGCACAGCCCCTGGACAATGCTGACAAAGGCAAGTTCCCAACGCCGAGCAGGACCGTTCCGCCGCTGACCCCAGCAGCTCCGGGCTGCGTGTGGACAAGGACTGAGAAATGCTTCAAGACCCTGCCTGGCCCTCCGTTCCCTGTCCCGGGTTCACCGGCTGAAAAAGAAGCGTGTGACTAAAACGTTGATTCATTTCCCCTGCATCCGCTGGAAAGTTGGAGTGTTTTTTTTTTAACAGCCAGGTAAAAAATCAAGTCAGGTGCAAACTGACTCACTCCCAACTCTGCCCTACAGAGGCAGGTGGTGGTGGGGCGGTGTGGGGGAGAGGGGAGGGGGCGGGGATCCCAGAGTCTCGGACAAGCCAGAAAGGAGGCACAGGCCCGGGGTCATGAGGCAGCGGCACTGCGGGGGTGACGTGTGAAAGCGAGGCCCTGGTGTGGTGAAGGGGAGAAGGGGGAACAGTCACCCTCAGCTCGGCCCCGAGAACGATGTTCTCTTATTCTGAACAAGCTCACCTCTCCCCCGCTCAAAGGGGGCGGGGATCCCAGAGTCTCGGACAAGCCAGAAAGGAGGCACAGGCCCGGGGTCATGAGGCAGCGGCACTGCGGGGGTGACGTGTGAAAGCGAGGCCCTGGTGTGGTGAAGGGGAGAAGGGGGAACAGTCACCCTCAGCTCGGCCCCGAGAACGATGTTCTCTTATTCTGAACAAGCTCACCTCTCCCCCGCTCAAAAGCACTCAGTGGCTCCCTCTTGCCTACAAAATAAAATCCAGACTCCTCTGTCTGCCATCCAGCCCTCCCTGGTCTGGTCGCTCCTGCCTCTCCTTGCTCTTCTCCCTGGGGGCCCGTAGCTTCTCACCTCTAGGCCACGGCTCCTGCGGGTCCCTGTCACCCAGAATGCTCCCTCCCCCATCTCTGAGAATCTGCATGCTGCCAGGATCTCCTGGAATGCCTCGTCTCTTCCCTAAGGCAAACTGTCATCCTATCATCAAACGAGAGATTAATCTCTGCCCCTGCACCCCACCGGGCCCCCATTAGACAGAAGCCTTGAAGGCGGGGCCTGTTCCCCCTCGTACCTGGTCTAGCATGCAGCTGAGGCCCAACAAATAGTTGGTGAATGAATGAACGAAGGAATAAAGCTGTGTCCCGAGCAAGGTCCCCGAGCTATTTGCTGTGCATCACCTCCCCCTGACAGGTCCCTGGAATTGATCAGGTAAATATTTAGTCCCGCTCCTCGGATTTCAAAATGACCTTTTGGACCATTAAAAAAAATAAATAAATAAATAAATGGAAGGTGCAGGACACCGTGTCCCCTGAGCATGGGGGCCTCCGTCTCTTCTTGTTTGCTGCTCTCCCATGGGATCTCTTATTTGTGGGGCCCTCGTGACGCCCCTGGAGAGGCTTCCTTCGGAATGGGCGTTGAGCTCTCAGAGGGGCCGTGTGTGTTTGCGATTTCAGAAGTTCTGTTCTAGCAGGGAAACCACGGGTTTCCTGCACTTTGCAATGGGAGAGCAGAGGGAGGCAACTCGAGTGCCATGAGCATCCGCGGTGTAGTCTGGGGGACCCCAGATGCCAGCAGAGGGCGATGAGACAGCATGGCCTTCGTAAGCAGGTGCGCGGCCTCGTGGGTTCATTTGGTTATTCGTTCTCTTATTCGACAAAGAGTTACTAAGTGGAGTTGGCCACCGGCCGGGAAGGTAGAGGGGTCTCCCCAGTTGGGGTACCACTGGGAATTTGGACTGAGACAAGAGGAGCTGCAGTCCCAGCTTCTCCACTGACCCTGAGCTGTGGGGCCAACACTCTGTAGCCCCAGATCTCAATTTTCTCCCCCGTAAGTGGGCACAGAGCCCCACAGCAGCCGTAGCAGCGGAGAGGTCAGGACGGACATCGGGTCCCCTGGAGATACAGACCTGGGAGGCCCCTGGTTCCGACTGAACGTGGCCGGCAAAGGGCGGGACGGAGTTCGCTCCATCCCCAGCTCCCTGGGAAGGCGGGGCGCCCTCTCTGAGGAGGGGCTGATCTGAGACGAGTAACTCCCGTGCTCTGAGCACCTGCGATGCACACGGCCCAGTGACAGGTGTCTCCAGAGTCATCACGAGGCCGCAGAGAACCGAGTCGATAACCTGGGTTTTGGAGCCAGAATCCGGTGTTGAATCTGGACCCCACCTGTTACGGAGTGTGTTAGTTTGTTAGGGCTGTTGTCACAAAGTACCACAACCTGAGTGGTTTAACAAACAGAAATGAATTGTTTCACCAGTTCCGGAGGCTGAAAGGCCAAGATCAAGGCATCGGCAGGGTTGGTTCCTTCTGAAGCCTCACGGGAAAATCTGCTCCTTGCCTCTCCCCTAGCTTCTGGCGTTGCTGGCAGTCTTGCTCGGCTTGTAAATCTCTGCCTTCATGCTCACCTGGCGCTCTGCTTGACCTTGCGTCTGCGTCCGGATTTCCTCCTTTTATTAAGACAACAGTCATGTTGGATTAGGGCCCACTCTCCTCTAGAATGACGCATCTTAACCGATTACGCCTGCGAGAACCCCATAGCAAATAAAGTCACCTCTGAGGTACTGGGGGTCAGGGCTTCAACTTGGGGGAATGCAGTTCAACCCACAGCACTGCGTGGAACCGGGGCCACCTCCCTGTGCCTCAGTTCTCTCGACCGTAAAGTGCAGATGAGCCCATCGGGGGTGGGGCTCTTTGCTGCTTTTGATGTCAAGGGAAAAATAAACCTATCACGACCTAGCTGGTCCACTGAATTCCCATATTCTGATCCCTAGCCCATCCTACCCACTCACCCCAGTTGTTATGGACTAGATTGTGCTCCCCCAAAGTTCATAGGTCGAAGCCCAAACTCCCGATGTGACTGTATGTGGAGACGAGGACTTTAGAGAAGTAATTCAATTTAAATAAGTTTACAAGGGTGGGGCCCTGGTACCGTAGGACTGGCATCCTTATAAGAGGGGGAAGAGATGCCCGAGCCTCTCTCTCTGTCTCTATCTCTGTCTCTCTGTCTCTCTGTCTCTGTCTCTGTCTCTCTCTCCCTCTCCCTCTCTCTCTTCCTCTCTCTCTTCCTCTCTCTCTCTCTCTCTCTCTCTCTCTTTCTCTCTCTTTCTCTCTCTCTCTTCCCTCCCTCCCTCTCTCCCTCCTCATTTATATAAAGAGGCCATGTGAGGACATAGCAAGAATGTTCCATTTACAGTCCAGGAAGACAGATCTCACCAGAAACCAACCTTGACTTCACCTTAATCTTGGATTTTCAGCCTCCAGACCTATGAGAAATAAATTCCTCTGATTAAGCCTGAAGAATACAGTGAAGAAATGAAAAGGTCTCACTCTAATCGAGCTGCTAAATTACCCAAAGCAGGTGGGTCGAGGCCCGAGGGACCGGTTCTGCTCCTGTTCTAATGAGCCGGGGACTTAAACGTCTGAACTCTCCTGTCTGTGCTCACGCCCCGACACGTAGCAGCCCCCAGAAAATCCTCCGGTCGCCCCCTGAGGGGCTAAGGAAAGAACGGTCACGTGTCCAGACCCGCTGACGTCCGGGACGCAGACCGCCACGCGTCTGGAGGGTGACCGTCTCGCAGCCACCCGGAGGCTAAGGACGCAGGACCGCGTCTTCTCAAGGACGGGCTGGTCACCCGCCGAACTCTTCGCTGTCCGCTCTTCTTCAGAGCACGCTGGGTGTCACCTCGCTGTGCCTGCGGCTCGAGAGCTGAAGACCCTTGAATGAGTCTTCGTCACTGACTTCTTGCCACCGCCTCCAGACTCCTTCTGAGTGTCAGCAAGCCGCCCAGTCTGAGGGAGTTTGTCGTGGCGGCCTGGCCAGACAAATACAGGAGGGTACCGTGCCCCGAGAAGCCCTCAGACCTCGCCCTTCAAAACCAGCCATCCTCAGGCCCCGTTTCCTTCACAGCCCTTTCTGAGGAGCAAGGAGTCAGGGGTTGACACAGAAGTTCCCCAGACTCTCAAGATAGTTCTTCAAATGCGAGCTTGGGAAACAGTCCGTGAGATGTCCCCAAGCCCAGCACGCGCAGGCTGGACAAAGCCTCCGGTATCTCGGCCAGCCCCATCTTCCCCAAGTAGTTTTACCTGGAGCACATTCTGGGGCATCGTACTAGTTTCCCCGTTGCTGCTGTGACAAATTATGACAACCTGAGTGGCTTAAAACGACACAAATTAATTTTCTTACAGTTCTGGAGGACAGAAATCTAAAATAGGCCTCGCTGGGCCAGCATCGAGTAGTCAGGTGGCAGGGCTTTGTTCTGGGGTTCCGTGGCCCCGGCCCCACATCGCAATGTCTGTTCGCCTGTTTCCGTGATCACTTTGCCTTCTTCTGACTCGGATCTGCCCCTCCCTCTCTTAGAAGAACCCTTGTGATTACATCTAGGACCCACCTGGGTACTCCTTGATAATCCCCCAATTTCAAGATCCTTAACTAAATGACATCGGCAAAGTCCCTTTTGTCATATAAGATAGCATTCACAGGGTTTACGTATTAGGATGTGGACATCTTGGGGGTGGGGGCTGTTATCCATTCTACCATGGTATGCGATAATTATTTCTGTCCTGTAGACCAGAGTTTGGGAATCTGTAGGTTACAAGATAAAGGACCCCTGCTTCTGTCACATGGCACAATAGAAACAGAGTGAGACTCAGACAGGAGGGACCTAGCCCCTTGCTGGTGCCTCTCCCGAGTAGCTGCGTGCCTTTGGTTCGCTGATTCCTAACCACTCCCATCCTCTCAGCAGGGAGGCTAGCGGCCACTCTGTCCCTGAAAAACCCCTTCACCTTTCCGAGCCTCGGTTCAGTTGCTGGTGCCATACGGGGGGTTGGTACAGTGATCCCTTCATCTCAGTCATGGGGAGATTCCCTGCTCCCCGACCCAACTTCCACCAGAATCAGGCTGGCGGGTCCATGACTGCATAAGCCCATAGGCCCGTGGGGAGCTTGGGTGCACGTCCACAGATCTACAGCAAACTGGCTGCAGGAGACAAAGGACGCAGCCTGGCGAGAGGGAAGTTGGGCAGACGGCGTCCCCTTCCCTGTGTCTAAAATGCTGGACGCCAGTCGCCTGTCTAGCCTCTTCTCCCAGGAGTTCCTGTGCCGTTGAGGCAAATGATGGTGGGTGTGGGGTGTCGCCACAATGGCTAAAGCCACCACTTTTAATGCCACCCTCAGCTAAAGACAGAAAGAAAATGTTGGAGTCGGGGGGTAGTCATTATGGGAGGTGACGGAGAAAAGCACAGGAACAAGGGTCAGGTTGCTCTGCAGACTTTTGGCCAGGCCTTCGCCCTGGACAGTGAAGCAGGCCTGGTCCCCTTACAAACGGAGGTCTCCCTTGCGAGTGCAAACGCCCGTTTATGAGGGAGAGCTTCTCAGTGGGTTTCAGAGCTTTCCCTCTGTCTGCTGTTTCTTAAAATTAACCAGCCTCAAATAATCACTGTCCCCAAAGAGGCATATTTTGGGGTGGCAATTTCTGCTCTCCTACAGGGGCTCGCGGGGCGGTGTTCGGGTGGCCCTGGCCAGATCTCAAGTGGCTTTGCCCACAGCCTAACTGTTGGCTGCAAGCCCGCCAGGACAGGACGGGGCAGGGCTGGCTGGGGTGGGGCCAGGGAGGGGCGGAGTCAGGTCCCTGCTGTGGTCAGTGACAAATGCTGGCTCCAGTCCAGCCAGCCCTCTGCCCCGTCCAGAGTCCCAGGGCCAGCGATTCCACTGTGTGCTCTCTCTCGGCGGCTGGACAGAGTAAGTACAGGCGTGTGAGGAGGCACGAGAAACGGGCTCCGGGGGTTATGAGGTTTGGAGGGCTTAAAAGCTTTGGGAGTGTCCCGGAGAGAGCAGAAAAACCTCTGTAGGGCTGGGGAAGGGCCTCTGAGGCAGCAGAGGTGACCTTGGGTGCAACGTTAAAGCTGGCTGAGCCTCAGTTTCCCTATAGGTAAGATGCAACTTACCTCATACTCGGCACGGTGTGACCAGGAAGACTGAGTAAGGTGGTGATTGTCATCCAGGCGTGATTTCGTCTCCATGGCACACAGGGCCACGTCTGGAGACATTTTTAGTTGTTTCGACCAGAGGGGAGGCTGCTGTGGGCATCCAATGAGTAGAGACCAGGGAGGCTGCTACACATCCCACCAGGCACAGAACAGCGCCTACCCACTCCCCACGGGCAAGAATGATCCTGCTCCAAACTCCAATGGTGCCGAGGCCGGGTAACCCTGGAATAAGGTAGTGGGGACAAACGTCCACTATACGGGAGGCGCTCGGCAAACCAGAGCGTGTACTATTTTCTGTGCCTAGAATCTCTACCCTTTAGATATCAGGAAAAATGATCGCACGTAATCTGCTTCCCCACCCGAGGCCGCCACCCGGCGCGGTCCACAGAGCGTCAGAGGCCTTCCGGCCACTTGTTAAATAAACAAAAAGGAGACAGAAAATGAGTGGAATTTTTAGTTTTTCTAAGGATGGAGCCCTCGGCAATAAAGGAAACAATAAAGTGAAACTTCTGCCCCGGGCCAACATCCTCCTTCTTAGGTCCAGGTGGGCGGGCAGGAGGCAGGAAACTCCGAGAGATGATGGACGTGTTGATGCCGATGGTGGCGGTGGCGGTTTCCCGGGTGCCGGTTACCTCCACACCCGTCACGCTGTTTGCATTGACGACGTGAGCCTTTCTGGCTGTCAGTCACACATTGCTTTTTATAAAGAAAGAGAAATGAAAATGAAGCCGAGCAGCAGGGGGCAGTTCCTCAAGGTCGCCTGGCAGTTTAGCCCTGGGTGCCCAGCCCAGCCCTGTTTCTGACCACTCAGTGTCCAGGGTGTGGTCTGACACCTCTGAATTACAGAGGACGAGAGAGGCGTTCATTCATTCATTCACCCACCCAAACATTCATTCATTCCACAAGGGTGCCATTCATTCCACAAGGGTGCCCGAGCACCACCCCTTGGCTGTGGGAGCAGCACGGAGGAGGGTCTTTTCCGTTGGGAGCACGTATCATGGAGGGTGACAGAGGTCGGAGCAGAAGAGGCCAACAATCGACGCATCTGTAATTGCACTTGCAAAGCTGCCCGAAGGGTAGGAGTCACCGTGAAGGAGGCATTCTAGGGAAGGACGGCAGAGAGGGAGAGCAGAGCGTGGACAGGGGGTCGCGGAGAAGACATTTGAGCAGAGGCCCGAGGCCCGTGGAGACGCTGGCCCTGGTGAGAAAGGCAGAGAGAGGGTCCCAGCAGACAGCAGAACATGCAAGGGCGCAGGGCCGGGCTGGGGCTTGCTGTGTCTGAGGCGTTTAAAAAAAACAAACAAAAAAACAAAAAAACTGCGCCCGGGGACACACGCGACTGAGGGCAGAGCAGGTCAAACTGAGGCTGGGGAGAGCCGGGCAGAGCCGGGAGGCGTGGCACCTCGTGGGTTGTCGCACAGATCACAGTTGGATTTTGTCACAGATGAATGGGCAGCGGCCCTCAGGCAGGGGATCACTGCGACTTTGAGAATGAAGGCGATGATTTCAGACCCTGTGCGAGTGGCTGGTGGACACAGGGAGGAGAAGTGGGCTGGTCCAGGTAAAAGGCAGAAGGGGCGTCCCTTAAGATGGCGACAAAGGACATGCAGAGAAGCAGGCGGATTTGAGACACGTTGTGGAGCTAGAAACTGGCCCGCCTTGCAGATGATCTAGAGATGGAGATGTTGGTCAGGGACAACATCCCTAGGTCGCTGCTCCCAGGAGGCTCTGCCCCTGAGTCTTCAGGACCCAAGGAAAGCTGGGACTTTGTTCTTTCCCCTCTGCTTGGACGCTCTCTTACACCTTCTTCTGTAATTAGCAGATCATAGACAGACCCTCCTCAGCCGCACACCTCCCACAGCTCGGTCCAAAATTGTCCTGGCTGGGACTTTGTTGCCTGATATTTGGAATAAACACCTGCAGATTTTGAGTCCATGGATCGGTAGGAGGGCTGCCCACCTCATGCCCACCCCCAGCTGCCACAAGTCGCTTTGGCCTGGGATGCCAGGTGAGCTTGATTGTTCTGCTCTCGTCCCTTGGACAAGTGGGGGCATTTCTGCAGAAACACTGGCTTCAGGGACCCAGGAGAGAATCAGTCAGGTCAGGCTCTGCTGGCACCCTGTGGGTGCTGGTCTCCTGAGTGCCAGGCTCCCAGGCCCTGGAGCAGACTCAAAGACCCCTGACTCAAAGTTGGCCCAAAACTCTGTCAACACTGTGTGTTGCCACCAGAGGACCAGAAGTGTCATGGCAAAATCTGGGCTTTGAAACTGAGAGCATGAAATGAGCACCCCGAGGCCTCCACATTCTTCGAAGTGACCTCTCTGACCCTCTGTTTCTTCTGTGCTATTATGATAACGATACCAGCTCTGTGTTACTGCGAAGAGCTATAAATGAGCTAAGGCAGATGAACTAGAGAGGGACCCAGGGATAGGTACCAGGAGCTACAAGGGAGATGGAACGAGGTGTCCTTCCTCAGGGCCATAAAAGGAGCCAAGAGGCAGCGTGACCACCAGCAGAGGAATCTGGATTTTAATCCAGTTTCATTACTCACTGGCTGGGACAAGCAAGTCCATTTTGTTGAGCCTCAGTTTATTCGTCTGTAAAGTGGGATTAATGATGCTTACTTTTGGTGAAGATTAGATGTGGTAATATTTATAGAGCAACTTAATAGGTCCTTAATAAATAGGAGCTTTAATAAAAGAGAGAGTGCGGGCTTGAATGCAGCAATATTTCTGTGTCCCACACCTGCAGCCCAGGACAGTCCGAGTGAAGTTGGGGACCTCTCCAAAGAGACTTGCTCCTCAGAAAGGCCCGGTGGGCACTTGGTCAAGTGGCTTTGGCCCATCAGATCTCTGGTGTTCCGGGGGTGGGGACAGTGATCGGGAGGAGGGTTACTGGCTATGACATGTGACAGACCGCCGGCAGTTTATAGGTAAGCTGAGGCTAGGATTGGGGAAGGGCTGGCCCAGATCACCAGGTGGGAGGATGGGAGATGGGAGGCCAGAACCCTCCTCGCTCCCGCTCCCCAGTCAGCTGCCTCTGGGCCCCATCCAAGCAGGAAGCCCCCTCCTCATCTGTAGCTTTTCTTTGAAGGACTTTCTTTTGGTTCATTTTCAGCTCAGTGCTAATCGGCGGGGTGGGGGTGGGGGGTCGAGCCGAATTGTTCCTTCAGCAGCATCCTGATACACTGACGGTTCTAGCACTCGGCAGGAGGGACCGCGCTGTGCTGGGCAACTGATTAGTTTAAAGGACACAGAGATTAAACTACCCGCCATGGCCTTTATAAAAGGCCTCCTTGAAGGCAACTCTCAGGAACAGGAAGGGAGTGTCGGCACGGGAAGGCCAGACCATGTTTCTTAATTATCTGCAGATTAGGCACCGGGAACACAAAATCGGGAGGCTGTGACCCAAAAATGGAGGACCAGGGGTCTGGGGAAGCCAAATGGTGTGGTGATTTAGAGCGTGGGCTTTGAAAATCAGGACTGGATCTGAGCTCAAGCTTTGCCACTGTTAGCAAGTGGCTCAACCCCTCGAGCCTCAGATCACCCACCTGTAAAATGGAGCCAGCCGTAGAACTTACCTCCGTGGGCGGGTGTGAGGCTGAGAGAGGACAGCATGAGGACAGCGCCACACCTAACAGCGGATGCTGGCCACGTGCCCGGGCCTCCCATGGGCACGGTGACTGCCGAGGCTGCCATATTTGGTTCTGGGTAGCTGGAGATTCTGCATACAGAACATTCTAAATGTGCCTCCTTTGTGAGCTCAGGTGCAATTTGGAGGCCAGGGACGATACGTGCGACCTGTTCGAGTCATTCAGTTTTGCTCAAAGACAGGATTGCAGCCCAGGGCAGCCTGAGTCCCAAGCTCACTGATATTTCTCTGCACCCCAATCCCCCGGCCCCCCAACCTCACCTGCAGAGGGCCACTCTTCAAGCACTGTTCAAAGCAGCTTTTGGGACCCTTTGGAGTTTGGTTTTGAGTAGGTCACTTGGGGCCGGGGATGCCTGATGACATGGCGTCCGTCGGGGGAGATGCCAGGCTAAAGAGAAGTCACACAAGCAAGAGCTTTCGCCAAGAGTCCGTCTGGGGCTCAGCAACTTGGGACTCAGTTGTGTGACTGCTGCCAAGCTCACACGAGAGTGTGTGAAGCGTGTACCCCACGGCATGGCTGAGGAAACGGGGGTCTCCCATGGGCCTTCGGCCAGACGCTGCCACACCGACAGCTCGCACTTCGACGGCACCAGGTCTGCACCGGGCACCGTTCCAAGCACTTCACGTACGTTGACTCGTGAAAGCCCCCGGCCACCCCACCCCGACCCGGTGCAGGTACTATTGTTACCACATTGTACGGGTGGGGGACAGTGGCCCGGGGTGTAACTGACTTGCCTGAAATCACACTTGGAGGAAGTAGCGGCACCGAGATTCAATCCTAGGTGGCTGTAGACTCTGGGCTCTTTACAGGGGGTGGAGGGGAGACTTGGGGAGGCTGGGGCGCAGGGAGGGTTTCTGGTTGGAGACGAGGGGTCCGGGTAGATGGGCATGAGGGAGGAAGGGAAGGAAGGACTGAAGGCAGAGGACAAGGCCTGAGTGATGAAAGACCTTTCCCAGGGTCCCCCCGAGAGGCCATAGAGAGACAAAAGGTGAGGGGCTCCCCACTGGGGGATGGGAAGGGGCGAGTGGCTGACTGGAGCCTCCAACACCAGACATTTACGTCTCACCGTCCTGGAGTCCGGAAGTCCAAGATCAAGGTGTCCGTAGGGCTGGTTCCTCTAAAGCCTCTCGTTTCGGCTTGTAGATGGCCAGCTCCTCCCTGTGTGGTCTTTATTCTGCATGTGTTCATGTTCTCATCTCTTGTACGAGAACCAGTCAGATGAGATCAGGGCCCAGCCATATGACCTCATTTTAATTTAATCACCTCTTTAAAGACCCTACGTTCAAATACGGTCACATTCCGAGGTCTTGGGGGTTAGGGCTTCAACATTTAAATTCAGGCCATCAGAAAAGAGGAGGGAATGTCGGGTGCTCACAGTAAGGGTGCGATTCCCTTGAGGGGAAGATGCCTGTGAGGAGGGACAAGGTGGCCTTGCAGGGGCCCGGAGGAGGCCCTGGGAGAAGGAGGAGGGGACTGATTGGCATCCGTGTGTCCACCGATGAGTCTCAGGGGCCCGGCACCCTGCCTGCCACATAGTAGATGCTCAGTATGTATTTGCTGAGTGAACAAGGACAAATCCAGAAGTGCTGCGGGTCCCATGGGGGGTAGCTGGTCTGAATTCACAGGAGGACCATGAGGCCTTGCAAATGCTGCACACGGGGACCAGAGTGAGGGGCGGAGGTCACGCACGGAAGCAGGCTGCTAGTTCCCCAGGAGCCTCAGAGGTACTGACCAGGCAGAACACGCATTCCTCACCCCACGTCCTAGACGCTTGCAATGTGGACCTCGACGTGAATGAGAGGGAAGAGTTCTTGCCCCGGTGGACCAGGACCATAAGGCCTTGCAAATGCTGCACACGGGGACCAGAGTGAGGGGCGGAGGTCACGCACGGAAGCAGGCTGCTAGTTCCCCAGGAGCCTCAGAGGTACTGACCAGGCAGAACACGCGTTCTTCACCCCACATCCTAGACGCCTGCAATGTGGACCTCGACGTGAATGAGAGGGAAGAGTTCTTGCCCCGGTGGACCGTCCCCACCTTGGGTCCACGCCCCTCTGACTTCTTCCTCTCGCTGCCCTTAGACGTCCACGTCCCCAAGTCTCTGTCCTCGAGGCCTCGCTGCTCTCTTTAAACCCACACTGTCAACCTCATGGTTCATCCTCTCTCGTTGATGTGGCACCACGGGTGGTGACGGCTCTCTGGGATGTCAGTCTTGTCTCCGAGAGACGCCGCTGGCTGTGCACACCCCTGACCTCTCCCCACTCTCCCTTCTTCCAGAACCAGGGGCAGCCACCATGCAGCGCTGCCTCCTCCTGTGCCTGGTACTCCTCAGCCCGCAGGTGGCCAGCCTCCGCCACCACCACCCTCGGGCGGCAAAGAAGAGAGTCAGGGAGCTGCCTGTCGCCACCACAGCAGCCCCCAGTAACAGGGAATTTACCTTCGACCTCCTCAGGGCCTTGTTGGCAGCCAACCCCAACCAAAACATCATCTTCTCCCCTCTGAGCATCTCCGTGACCCTGGGCATGATCGCCCTGGGGACTGGATCCAACACGAAGGCACAGATCCTGGAGGGCCTGGGCTTCGCCCTGCAGGGGGGCCCAGAGGAGGAGATCCACAGGGTCTTCCATCAGCTGCTTCAGGAGCTCAGCCAGCCCAGAGAATACCTCCAGCTGAGCCTCGGCAACGCCCTGTTCGTCAAGTCCACGGTGCACATCCACGACGCCTTCACGAGTGCCGTGAGGACACTGTACCTGGCAGACACTTTTCCCACCGACTTTGGGGACCCTCAGGTGGCCCGGAAGCAGATCAACGATTACGTGGCGAAGCAAACCGAAGGCAAGATTGTGGACTTGGTTAAGAGCCTCGACGGCACCGAGGTCATGGTCATGGTGAATTACATTTTCTTTAAAGGTAAGTAAGACCCTTGGGCTCAAACTTGAACTTTCTCTTTCTCTTCAGCTGCTTTTGTTAAAAGAATACCCAATTCCCATGCACGTAAAGGGGTAGACATCGTCTTTTCTGGTGCCTAGGGACAGAGTGAAGCCGACAGCCAGCCACGGGCGAGGTGGTGCCTTCTCACTGTGCAGGGCGATGTTAACCAGCCCGAATGTGATTTCCTTCACTGGGAAAGAGCCGCTTTCTGTCCTTGGGCCCCTGGGCACACAGGTTCCACACCGGTTCTGAAGAGAGAGTTTGTCATGGCCACCGTGCCGGAGAAACTGACACTGTGGCCACTCGGGGCAGGACTGTGGGCCTTAGAGGACATTTCTCATCACTCCCTTGTCCCCAGATCCTCGCGTTCCTAGGGGTTATTTCCATAGCCAAGAAATCCCAGGGCAAGAGCCTGTTCCTCTGAAAAGTCTTCCCTCCCCTCCTCGAAGCAGATCTCCCCATCGTCAGCTCCCCGGCGCTCCTCACCCATCTCACACTGCTGCTTCTCCCTCGGGGCCCTGCATGGAGCCTGGCTGAGGCGGGGAAGGAGAAGGAAGGGGAGAGAGGCAAAGAGGAGAGAGAAAGTTAAATGCTAGGCACCTACCCCTTCCCATGGTCACGGATAGTGAGTATTAAGCTTGGACTCTAAGATTTCTTGTCCCCTAGTCCTGGGCTCTCCCCATGATACCAGGCTGCATAGGACAACTGTGCAATAAGCTCAGTGGGGTATTGGGAAGGGGTCACCATTTGATAGCTATGAAGAAGATGGAAAGAATTCCTTGGATCATTTTGATCGAGAAGTCCCATGGGAGACAGAGCAGGGAGCATAATTAAAGAATTCCCAGCAGGGAAGTCATATATTTCCGGGAAACTTACGAACCTCTCTCCCAAACTCAGATCAAAATCCAATGTCGGGAAAAGAGTAAAAGACAGAATAGCTCACCCAGATGTAGTGTAGCTTTATCAGCCACCCACATATTCTGCCCTCTTCACCTGTACATCTGACTTTCGGTGACGTCAGAGAGTCAAACCAACACCATTAAAGGTTAAGGCCCTTTGAAGATGTGAAAACCAACCTCCCGGAGAATTTCTCCTTTCTTGTTTGTGTCCATGTTTAGCTAAGTGGGAGACAAGCTTCGACAGCAAAAGCACCCAAAAGCATGCCTTCCACGTGACGTCAGAGACGGTGGTGCAGGTGCCGATGATGAGATGCGAGGATCAGTTTCTCTACCTCCAGGACCCGAGCCTCGCCTGCAAGGTGGTGGGGGTCCCCTACCAAGGGAATGCCACTGCTTTCTTCATTCTCCCCGGCGAGGGCAAGATGAGGAAAGTGGAGGCTGGACTGAACCAGGAGACACTGAGGAAGTGGCTCAAGATGTTCATGAAGAGGTACACCAGGAACGACCTAACCCTACATACCCCCGGGAGACACATGTCCCCGAGGGCCACTCAGAGGGGGTGGGAAGGACTCGCCCAGCCTAGGAAGGACTAGCTGCCTCTAGGCTCAGAGACATCAGGTGGAGTCCCAGCCCCCTGGGGCCTGGCCCAGCTGCACAGAACAGGGCTGGAAGCCTGCTTTCCTAGTGGTGCCATCAGAGTGGACCGTGACCTCTGGGGCAGCCCAAGTCCCAATCCAGAGGAAGGTGGGCTCTACTCTAGGAAAGGGCTGCAGGGTCATTATGAAGCTCAGGGGAGATGGTAGGAACATGAGCCCAGTGAGCCAAGGTTCGAGAAGAGTCTAAAGAAGGTCCTCATCTCTTTCCAGGAAGCTCCTGCTTTACCTTCCCAAGTTCTCCATTGAGAGCTCTTATCAGCTGGAGAAAGTCCTCCCCAAGCTGGGGATCAGAGACATCTTCACCTCCCATGCTGACCTGACCGGTCTCACCAACCAATCCAACATCGAGGTGTCTGAGGTGAGCCCAGAAGCTCCCGAGATGGCTAACCATTCCGTTCCATTCCATTCCATTCCATTCCATTCCATTCCATTCCATTCCGTTCCATTCCGTTCCGTTCCATTCCGTTCCGTTCCGTTCGTTCCGTTCGTTCCATTCCATATTCCTCTCTCTCTCTCTCTCTCTCTCTCTCCCAGTCTTTTGCTGATAATCAGCAACTCTCTCTCTCTCTCTCTCTCTCTCTCTCTCTCTCTCTCTTTCTCTCTCTCTCTCCTTTCCCCTCACGAAGCAAAGTGTTTACTCTGTGTCTTACAGCCTTTGTGCAATGGGGAAGCCATATGCAGCACTGCATCGGTGGCAGGAGCCCTGTATTAAGCAATCAAAACTAAAAATCAAGCGGTAGCTTCTTCACTCATGAGCTATGTGACTTCCAACAGTCACTTGACCTCTCTGAGCCTTCTTTCTCTCTATAAAATCAGAGGGTCACATTCTCACTGTGAGATGCCATTTAGAATTCAATGAAAGACCTGTGTGTACGTGTCACTTCTCATCTGCTTCGAGGCTCAGTTACACAGAGACTTTGACAGTGATGCCACAGGCAGAAGCTTTGCCATTTCCCGTGATGGCATCTCCCAGCCCTTGGTGACTTGGTGGTGTCTGGTGTCTCCCCTGCAGATGATGCACAAAGCCGTCGTGGAGGTGGACGAGTCAGGAACCAAAGCGGCTGCAGCCACGGGGGTGGCCTTCGCGTTTAGGTCGGCCCTAATGGCCTCCCAAAGGATAATGTTCAACAGGCCCTTTCTGATGTTCATTGTGGAGAATACTGAGAACATCCTCTTCTTGGGCAAAGTGACCCGCCCCTGAGGTGGGGCTTTCTCCTGAAAGGCCACGGGCCTCCCAGCTGGAAGATGAGGGTGCACAATGGCCATCTACCTGCTGAGAGCTAGTGATCTGTGCAGGTTTAGTTGACTAATGAGACTTTCACAATTAATAATACTAACATTGGTAATTGATGATTGCTTCTTTTCACACAATGGCAAGACACAGGTGCCTTGAAGAACCTTGAACATTTTTGGTCTTGCCCTCACCTTTCATCAGTAGAGATTACCACTGAGGCCCAAAGAGTTTGGTTCACTTGCCCAAGGTCACACAGTATGTTAGCGGCAGAGAGAAGCCCAGAAGCCAGGCCCCTGATTCCCAGCCCAGTGCCACAAAGCTCTACAAAAAGGTTGTTCCAGTAGACATTTCTACTAGGAAGTATATTTCCAAGCCTAGTCCCCCACTTGTCAGCAATACCAGCTACCAATTCATCACGGTCTGGAAAGAACATTGGAAAAGGGGTCTGGAACAGGGCTTCTGTCCCAGCTAACCACTGTGACATTGGGGTAACTGTCCTTTTTTGGACTTTGGTTCCCCCACATACACACTGAAGGATCGGGTCAAGGATCGAAGGGTTTTTGCAATCATATTAAAAAGCTAGGGCGTTACCTGCCAATCACAGTTGATTTCAATACATTCAAGTGCCACTCATCATTTAAGAAAAGCGAGTGGACGGCAGGGTTGAAATGACCCATCACGGGGCTGTACCATCTCATAGGCTTGGCCGTGGCTGGGAAAATGGGGGCCTGTTGCAAATAGTACAGTGTCAATCAAAGACACGGATGGCTAGCCATGATTTTTAGCGTCAGCCATAACAATAAAGCATGTTGCAAACGCTGGGTGCCATTGTCCTTAAGAAATAGTTCTGGGAATAGTGATATTAACAGCTTATCATGGGCCAGGCCAGGTGCTGGGCACGTCTCCTGGATTGTTGCATTTACCCCTCGCAGTACCCCTTCTGGAGCAGGCACTCCTATCTCCGTTTTGTAGATGGGGAAGGTGGTACTTGCAGGAGCAGACAGCTTACGCAGTCACACAGCTCCTGAGGGGTGGAGGCAGGATTTGAGCGCAGATTGTGGCCCCAGGCCCACACCGTCAGCCCTGTGCCCTGATGCAGGGGAGGCATGGTGGGGACACAGAAGCCTGGGTCAGGTGCATCTCATCTGGAAGCTCCCCTGTGATCCAGGTGGACTCACTCTCTTTTCCTTGTCTATTAAATGAAAGGGGATCAGACACTCTAAAGGGTCAATGAATAAGCAAATGAGCCCTTTCTCAGTCTCAAACTGCCCTCCAACTAGCTGCCCCCACCTCTGACGCCCTGAACATCCGCCCACTGCAACCTATGTGTCCCTAGCTTGCTTTTCATGAGGCTGCTCCCACCACTCTGGTCTCAGAGTCTAGACTATATCACAGAAGGTGCCTCTTCAAAGTAGCAAGGTCAGAACCCCAAGCTTTGACCATCTCCCAAAGTACTGAGCACCTATGTGCCAGCCCGGGGGGACACTTCACATGTGTGACCTCATTAATCCCTCAACAACCCTGCATGGTATATCAGTTGTACCCATTTTACAAAGGGAAATGTAAATGCTTGCCCACAGCTCCTCAGCTCATGACAGCGTGAGGCCTAGGCTCTGGGAACCAGACAGCACATGTGTTGGCTGATGGCAGGGCAGATGGCTGCAAACCAGCCCAGACAGCTTGTCTGCATTTGTGATTTGAACTCAACAAGATTGGGCTTTTCGGAGGGTCAGACCCGCTCCTACATGCCTTTCCCTTGTGAAATGCCTCATCTGTTTTGGCAAATATTTCTCTCAGTGTTTACCCGGGCAGCCCAAGGTCAGGGGGAGGCTCTGCCTGCATGATGTGTGTAAGCCCAAGGTCCAACACTGTCTAAAGTTCACTGGGCAAATGGTCACAAAGTAGCTAGTGTGAGATTGAGATAGGCTCCAGGTGCTGACTCATGAGCCTAGGCTGCGTGTCACGCACAGAAGTGCCCTGTCGGGTGTCCTCGCAGGCCGCATAACTCAGTTGTCACACGATCCTGGGATGAACGAGGCAGTATAACAGCTCAGAAAGAAGGAAGGAGAAAAGAGAGGAAATTAAATTCTGAGAGGTCAGGAAAGCTTTCATGAGGGAGGTGGCCTTGAGCTGGACTTGAAGAATAAGTAGGACGTCAACAGACAGCAGACGGGACGTCGAGGCAGAGGGAAGGGCTTGAGGAGCGTGCAGTCGAGTGAGCGGGGATGAGTGCGGGCAATCACAGAGACCGGTCTGGACCGGGGCGGGGCATGTGAAGGAGAGCAGGGGGAGCGAGGGGACTCGCGGTCCAGTGACAGGGACCCTGAACACAGTGGTGTTTGGTCTGTTCTCGCTCATCCCAATTTCAGGGTAGTGTGGCCATCCACGCCACACCCTGAGCATCCCCTGGGCCCCTTCTTGTCCCTCACTGTCCCATCCACACATCAATCAGTGCCTCCACTCCACCCTCTAGGGGGCGCTCATGTCCATCCGCTCCTCCAGCCCCTCCTCGGCTTGATCTCATCCATCCCAACCAGTGAAAAGGGAATGAGTCTGCAGGGCACCTGCACATATAGGTGTGACTGTCACCCCTCAGGACGCTTTCTTAGCCGCTGTATTAGCTTACTAGGTCTGCCATAACCAAGCACCCCAGACTGGGAGGCTTAACCACCGAAATTTATCTTACGGTCCTGGAGGCTGGAAGTTCAAGATCAAGGTGTTGGCAGGATTGGTTCATTCTGAAGCCTCTCTCCTTGGCTTGCAGATGGCCGCCTGCTCTGTGTCCTCACACAGCCCTCCTGCGTGCGCCTGCATCTGACCCTCCTCTCGTCATCTCTCAATCTCCACCAGCCATATTGGATGAGGACCCAACCGGTGACCTCATTTTAACACAATCACCACTTTCAAGGCCCTGTCTCCAAACACAGTCACATTCTGAGGCCCCGGGGGTCAGGGCTTCAAAATAGGAGTTTGAGGCAACACAATTTAACTCATACTAGTCACCCCATCTTTGAGTTCCTGCAGCTTTTACCAAGTTCATTCTTGTTCTTAGAAACCCATTTTTATATCCCTCTGACCTCATTAACCCTCAGAAGCTCCTTTTATGAGCTCCATGGCCCCAGCACACAGAGGAACAATGCCAGAGCCAGGACTTCTCCCTCGCCTCTCCCTACAGGGACCCAGACCAGAAAGAATGACCTCGGCCTCCAGGGAAAGGCTTCCCGCCCACTGAACAGCCATGGCTGGTTCACACCTGCTTATTTAGCTCATCCATCCAAAGGCCGTTGTTGATGGAGTGCCTACGGGGACGCAGGCATGGAGCTAGTCCGAGGGTACAAGGGTAAGCCCAGTGGACACAAGCCTTGGCAATAACTGGGTAAACAAACAAATAAACATAGGGTGACACATCGTGGTGACGGACAGCATGTATCCACAGATGTTTATTAAACATCCACGGTGTAACTGGCATCGTTCCAGATGCTACAGATAAAGGAAGAAAACAACAGAAATCTGTGCCCCGAGACTGACAGTCTAGTGTGGAGCCACCATAAAATGGAACAACCAAGGATAAAACAGAAACGTGAGGTGCATCGCATGTCGGTTGACGATGAGCGCTGTGGAATGTGAGCTGGACTTACTCTTGCTTCTGTGAGTAGATTAGCTCATGAGGGTGGAGCCCTCACGAATGGCATTAGTGCCCTTACGAAAGAGACCCTGCTTTGACCCTCCATGTGCTTCTCAAACGGGGGTGCGCATCACTTGGAGAGCTTGTCAATATGCATATTCCTGGCCCCAACCCAGGAGGCAGAATGATTGAGGCCAGGGCCTGGAACAAGCGCTCTTGGGATCTGCTGTCACAGTCCACGTGAACACAGGGGTATCCATTTCAGGGATGCTATGCCAGCACCCGCCTGCAGCTGCCACCGCCCAGCTTCAGTGACCGGAGACCCGCACACTCCAGGGCTGAGAGCCCCAGAGGCTCTTTGCTTTCAGGCGTGTTTCCAGCTCATCATTGCAAGGTAACAAACACACCCATCCAGGCACTTCCTCGCGATTCTGCCCAGGGGTCTCTCTTGGCGGAGCCTTCCAGACTCCCGCAGACCCATCTCTGGGCTCCCACCGTCCCCCACGCCTCCCTCTGTCACTTTCCACACTGGACAGTCACCTTCCCTCTTGTGTCTGTCTCTCACACACCACGAAAGCCATGAGGCTCAGTCACCTCTGCACCCCCCGTGCACAGGCCTTGACCCAAACAAAGTGAGCTCTTGACAAATGGGTGAATGAGTGGACGGGCGACATGAGGGGGGCTCCAGAAGATTCCAGGCCTCTGCAAGTCCTAAGGATGCTGCCTGAGACTCCCCTTTTCCTCACGCGCCGCACTCCCAGCATGCACAGCCTGAGCACCCCCTGCAAGTGGGCTCCGATAACGTAAAGGACGCCCAGAGAAATATGAGTTCCAGGTAATGAGTCACTTTTTAGTGTAAGTATATCCTAAGACTTATGAGGAATTTTTGTTTGCCAAATCTGGCAGCTCTCTCTGTAGGGAACAAGGATGCATGAGAAGCAGCCTCCCAGATGGTCAGAAGCCAACAGTCCTCATTGCAGAGAGCAGGGGAAGTCAGTCACGGGGACAGCAGGCAACGGTTACTTGCTGGAAGGGGATTGGGGACAGGTCTGGGCCAGTGGGACAGCCCGGTCTGCCAGGAAGGACCATGGAAGTCTTCCTGGCACGTATGATGCAGCCGGGAGTATGACGAGGACGATTCGTCCTGATCACATCAAACTGAAGCCTGAGACATAATGTTTTCCACAGGTCCCCTTGTTTGTAAAGGGACTTGAAACCCTTCCTTCTCCTGGCACAAGCCGAGGGACCCATGGACTCTGCAGCGACAGCTCTGCTGTAGGAAATGTGTTTGGGGCCCCGCAGTGCTGATGTCCCAGCTGCGGAGGTGGGTGGGACCAGACCCCGTGGGCCCTTCTGGGCCAGGGGAAGGACTGGGAGGCCCGTGAGGGACTTTAAGCAGGGAAATGCCCTGGATGACCCCTATTCCTAAAGATGTTCTGGAGACTGGCAGGTTTGGGGAGCTTGTGGCAGGTGGGAGGTGGGGTGCAGACAGCTCAGTGGCTGCGACCAAAGTGTGAGCAGCAGAGACAAAGAGAAGGAAGAGGGAGGGTGGGGGGAGGGGAAGGTGTCCCCCGCTCCCTGGCCTAGCAGGGGAGTTAGGGGCACCATTTATTGAGATTGGGGAGACTGCGGGTAGCGAAGAAGAGCAGGAGGTTTTATCTAGGGTGTGATCAGTGTGAGCGGTCACCAAGAAGGTACTGGTGTCCAAATTCTGGTCGTCAAATATCTATGAAACAGGGACAACCCCGCAGCGCCCCCGGTACGAGGTGGGAGGTGACGGCTGTGACAGGAAACGCGGCAGGCAGAGACCATCCTGTGGCGGAGAGCCGAGTCCCTGTGGCGGAGAGTCGAGTCCCTGTGGCGGACAGCATCTGACGCCAGACAAGGCCGCCCCACAGGGACAGAGGAGCAAGTGGGGGCGTGCGAGGTCCTCGCTCCTACAGCACCCATGTTAACAGGGAGCCCTGCAGGCACCTTCACACCCCTGGTCCCCTAAAATCAGACACCTGCCACTGCCCTGGTGACTAACGGCCGGCATCACCAGCTCGCAAGCCGGGGTCACCTGGACCGTTGCGCCGAGGGCTTTCCACAGGCTCTGCTGTAGGGGAGACGGGCAAAGCCTCGGGCTGGAGTCCCACGCCTCGTCCTTCCGTGGGCTGCTGACGTCTGAGGTCGATGTATCTCCGAGGCCAGGCTGGTCACCGTCAGCGGGAGTGGCACTGCCTTTCCTGGCGAGGATGGGAATGTGACTCGGAGCCTGCCTGGCTGGGAATCCCAGCCGGGCTCCTGCCGCCGGGGACCGTGCGAGCTTGCCTTGGCGCTCTCGGCGCTCTGTCCTCGGTTTCCTCGCACGAAAAGTGGAATCGCTGACGCCCCCTCGGAAGGTGGCAGTGAGAGATCGTAGCATAAACAGCGTGCCTGTGATTGCATCATCCTCATGACTGGGCCTCGGTGTGGGCGTGGGAAGAATGGGTAAATTTGCTTAAAAACAGGGAGGGACGAAGGAGCACCCAGTCACTGAAGAGTCAGCCCTGCGGCCCACGACGTACTGTGACGTCGACCTGCTTGCTTATACTGTGCGCACACGTCTCCGGCTACTGTCCCCCCCATCCCAAGCCTGAGAGCCTGGTGAACGAGCGATGCGGATTGGGGTCAGGCTACCACATCCCAGTCGGTCATCGCAGAAGTCTGCGGCCGGGAGCAAAGAGCAGTTATTATCTCACAGTTTCTCAGGGCTGGGCTGGCTGGTTCTGGCTCAGGGTCTCTCGTGAGCTTGTAGACAGGTCAGGGGCCGGGGCTGTCATTCCCGAAGACCTAACAAGCGCTGGCATGCCACGTCCACGCTCGTTAGATGGCTGTTGGCAAGAGGCCTCAGGCTCCTTAGCACCTGGGCCTAGTCACAGGGCTGTTCGGACATGGCTTCTAGTGGAGAGAGAGAGAGAGAGAGAGAGAGAGAGTGTGTGTGTGTGTGTGTGTGTGTGTGAGAGAGACAGACAGACAGACAGACTAAGAGACTGAGACAGAGAGAGAGAAAGAGAGTCTCTGTGTGTGTGCCAGAGGAGTGAGCAAGGCCCCTCCCATGACCCCCGCCCCCTCCATGTCCAGGAAAAAGTTCTCTGGAAGGAACCAGAGCTCGTTTCTCCCAGCCTCGTCTTCTCCACGGAGGCCGGCGCACACCAAGACTTGGTGATTATACGTAAATGAAAGGAGGGACAGAGACGTTTTCAACATAATACAGAACTGGAGCTGTACAGAGAGGCAGGCGGTCCTGGCAATGTCCGACTCTGGCCATTAGCAGATGTTCTGCCCGTGGAGGCTGATGGGCCCTCGATGAATGACAGTCTGACAACCTGCCCAGGATCCGAGAGAGGAGGGGGTCTCTGAGGTGGGCGGGGGAAAGAAGCAGAGGGATTTTTAGGATCAAGAGGCTATGAGGGTGGGGCAAGAGAGAGGCAGGAAGAAGATGGGGAGAAAAGAAAGAGAGGATTCCAGTGGGAAGGGCTCCTGCGGTCGTAAGGAGGATGGGAGGGAGGGGTGAGCCGGGAGGGGACGGAGAAATCCACCCAAACCCCGACCTCTGCGGCAACGCACGGCGGAAGCTCTGCGGCGGGTCTGAAGGACCGACAGTGCCTGTGTGCGTTTCACTGACCACAGGCCCCGCTGGCCGAATTCAGCCCACGGGTTGTTTCTGTAGATCTCAAAGCTAGGGATGATTTTTTTTTTCCTTTTTAAAAAGATTACTAAAAAGACGAGAAAAGAAAAACAGAGGGACGAGGAAGTGGAGGGAGAGGAGAGGAAGTGGGAAGAGGGCAGAAAGCCACATGTCCTTTTCTATCTGTCCCTTTACAGACCCCCGGATTGTAGTCCCCACCTCCCATCAAGGGCGATGGTACAGAACTGCAGGGACGTGTCAACTTGAGAGCAGGATCATTACGTGTTTCGTTCCCTGCTAGATGCCCGGTGTCTAAACGCCTGGCATGAGAAATCGCTCTGCAAATATTTGTGGGGTTAAAGCAGGGACAGATGAAGGAGTGATGCAGAGGAAGCCCTTGGGAGCCTGTGAAGTCCATGCGTAGCATGGACAAAAATATGTGATCTTCCAAAATCAGCTGCACCTTCCTATTCTGGATAGGAAGTTGGCCTCTGCCCTGGATCAGACCCTCCCTGTGTTCTGAGACAGCCAGACTTGGAGCCGCTTTATGCAGAGGCAGAAAATGTCAACCCAGGGAGCGAAAGCAGAGGAGAGATCCAAATCCTGTGTAGGGGAGAAAAATAATTTTTCCTCTCCCTTTCTAGGTTCTTGGCTAAGACCCTCTCCCTCTAATAAGAGATAGATTGACAGGAGAAAAACTCAGAGAAGTTTAATGACATATATACCTCCTGTATACATGGGAGATACCCAGGAAAATTGAGAAACTTCTCAAAATGGCCTGAGCCACCTCCATCTTCAGCTAAAGACAGAAGGAGATGTTGGCGGGAATAGAGCCAGTTATGGGAGGTGTGTGTAGTGGGGAAGGAAGTACCGGTAAATAGTGAGGGTACGATTGTTATGCAGATGTACGTCATTGCCTTCTCCATCGATAAGAGTCTCTCAAGGTTTAGTCATCATCCTCTCCCTGGTACAGAGGGAGACACCCTTACAGTGAAGATTTGCCTTACCAATGTAAATGTCCCTTATGAAAGGGTAGCCAAAGAGGCATATTTTGGGTGACAGATTCTGCTTCCCTTCACCTGCCCCTCAGCTTGTCAGGGGCACACGGATCTCCTGGGGAGCGTATCAGGATGCCGATTCTGAATGAGTAGGTCTCAGGTGCGTTTGCCTTTCTAACGAGCTCCCTGCTGCTGGTCCCCAAACCACATTTTGTCAAAACTCTCTTCCTTATGGGCAGAAGCAAAACTGTAGAAACCAGTATGCCTCTAATTTTCTTTCTGCTTCATTTTGTGGGGTTCAGACTCATGGTGGGGTTCCTGTTGATTCAGAGGAGAGAATTTTCTCAACGGATTGCTGGCTCAGAGGCAGATAGGCTCTGCGACACTGCGGCCTCAGTGGGCAGTAGAGAGATGACCAGGAAGAGAGCGCTCTGAAGAGGAGAAGCCAGTGAATTCTAAAATGGTATCATCTGTTATTAGTTTCGCTTCTCTTTTCTGTGTTGTGATTCCTTTGCTCTCATCAGGCCCTAGAGAATATTGTGACATGGCCATCCTTTCATGAACATTGTTTGCAGAACTGAAGGAAGAGTGTGAACCAATGCTTGAGGCAAAGCAGACCAATGAAGTCTGTAAGAACCCAGAGAGGAGGCTGAAATATGGCCAGAGGTATAGTGCATATGGCCCTGGAGCATCAGTCTGGAGCTCTAGGTGACAGGAGACACCCAGGACACGTCAGCCCTCTGTAAGCATCCTCGGCAATACTTGGAGAGGGTAGCAAATTTTCTGCCTTCACATCTGATGGAGGTTCAGACTAAGTCAGTTCAATTTAAAGAAAATGCTGGCTCTCTTATGGCTGGGGAAGTTGGGAATACTCAGGTGACATATTGGGGCAAGATTATCAGTCATGACCAATGTCTAGTCTCGTCTTCTCCCACATGGTAATAGAACCCCAAATTTTTAGCTGGGACATTGGCTATCCAATGTGTAATATTGGCTATACTGCACAGCCTCCCTTGCAGCTAAGTATGGCCACATGACCAAGCTCTGGCCAATGAAACACAGTGGAAATAAAATAGGCAACATTCAAATCACTTCTTTCAAAGAAAATGGTGTACTTTTCCCTTCCCCTTTTGTCCTTCCTATTGACTGGAGGCGAATATGGTGACTAGCCATCTTGGACTTGGCAAACAAACACCAGTAATGGCAGAGCAACAAGATGGAAGGAGCCTGGGTCCCTCACAAAGTGAAGCCACCAGGTCAACCCACTGCCTCCATCTGGACTTACACAAGAGACAAATAAACTGCAGTCTTATTCTGGCCACTGTTTCTTTGGGGTTCTGCGTAACTTAAAAACATATATTGAAGTCTGAAAATATTTGGAGCCTAAAAGGACATAAATCATCATTTCAGGAAAGATGGAATCAAACTCCATGTGTTCATCACAGTGCTTTATAGTCAACAAATATTTACTAAGGACTCTAAGGATGCAGCACTACACAAAGCAAACAAACAAAAATCCTCTCCCAATAGAGCTTACGTTTAGTATGACCTTTAGAAACACCCCGTGAAGGAAGTGTTCCTTGCATTTCAGAGAGTAAGAGATTAAGATCGATGGTTTCCCAGTAAATCTTTTGAGGTCACACAGTTGGTGAGTGACACATTCAGAATCCAGGTCTACCTGGTGCCAAAGCCATTGCCTCGCTACTAACCCAGTGGTTTCCAGACTGTGCTCTCTGTGGAGGTCCCGCAGGAGTTCGTCAGAGGTTGTCGTGGGTAGAGGGTTGCAACTGTTGGGGATCAGGGGGAAGGTTTTCCCACGAGCCCAAGAAAAGCCTGGGATGAGCTCAGAGAGAGATCCGAGGGGACCCCGAGGTCAGAAATGAGGAGTAACCAGCCCGCTTAAACAGACGGTGCTGGAGACCAGAGGCCCCCACAACACATGTATTCTCCATACATTCGAGGCCTTCGGAGTAACGCTCCCATCTCTGCAAACTGGGGAGAGGTGATTCGAATGCAAATTGAGCTCTAGAAAAACAAAGAGTGTTGCATTTTGAAAAAAACAAATCTGAGTTTCTGTACGGAGATTTACATCACGCACACGTACACACACGCACATCACAGAAAAATGACATAAGAAATACAACACATGTCATCTGGGGCTTTCCCTGGGTGGTGAAATCCTGGGAAACATTTGTCAATGTCCTCTATATTTTGGGGTTTTTTACATTGTCCTTAATGAGTATCTCACAAACAGGAAAAAAACTAACAAAGGCTTTTTTTTTTTTTTTTAAGGATAATAGTTGGTGATATTTCTGGGTTTTTTACATGTTCATCAATGTGTATTTCATAAACAAAAGAAAAAGCTAAAAAGGGAAAGGTTTCGTTTCGAAGAGACAGGATGTTAGCTGTTCCTGTCACTGGGTTATCCAAGTGGATCTAACGAGCCCCTGTTACGAGAGAGGATCATTTGGGCATTTCCAGCCCGAGAAGAGAACACCTGGTTTTCTCGGCCAACACTTCCCAAGCGAGGGGAGGAGTTCTTTGCAGGGACAAATCAGCATTAGCACCCAGGGAACTCCAGCGCTCCAGGCAGGCGGCAGCTTCGGAACCGCTAAGCACATCCAGCCCTCTGGGGCAGGTGATTCACGACGCCGTGCATGCTGGGAGCAGGGGAATCTGTTTTCCATCATACTGGGAGCAGGGGAATTCTTTCTCCAGGGTGGTTCTAGGTCATGGCCTGGATCCGTGGAACCTGTGACAACAGGGAGCCAGGAGGAGGTGTGCCAGAGTTGGGGACAGTTCTGGTGCCCTCTGAAGGCAGTCTCCTCTCTGAGTGTTCACACCTGCAAGCATAGGAGTGCCATGAGGGTGTCTAGGGTCATTTCTGCCCCCTGACCCTTGTATACTGATTTGAGCCAGCTATGTACCCCCTGTTCTGCTGTGCATCCACCTTCAGGACGAGAACTCTCCCAAGGAGCAGGAGGTGTCACCCCTTGCCTGGCACAGGGTGCTGCTCTCAGAGGTGGTGCAGACAGAATTAATGCACTGGGTCCCTCTGGGCAGAGGCCACAGGGTCTCAGTGTGGGCTGTCCCGGGGGCTCCAGGCCCCCAGCCAAGCAGACAAGCAGGCTGCTGTCCAGCAACTGGAAAGACAGGCTGCTCAGGAACAGAGCCAGCCCGCCAACTTGCCCAAACAGACAAGCCTTTATCTCCAGAAATAATTTTGGAGGGAAAAAAAAAAAAGGTTAACTCTTTTTCCAAAGAAATGGTTACATCAGCCAGAGAGTGAGCAGTTGAGGCAGTTGAACTGCTTTTGTCCCCGAGCTTGTCCAAAAGTGGCTCCACTGCCTTCCTGATGGAAATCAACTTGTCTCCCTCCCCTCCC
>NW_006494609.1:17268552-17269518 GCF_000325575.1 Pteropus alecto
CGGGCTTATAGCAGAAATGACTGGCAGCCGTCAGCCCGGCAGAGGCCGAAAAGAACATTCTACCTTCCTTTGGTCTTTGCACCAACCCTCATCAGGGCCATCGGGCTACAGCTTCGCTTTCTGTGCCCTCTCTCAATGAGTCCTAACTGTGACCAGGTACCACACAACTTGTCATTGAGAGACCAGGGCTCCTTCCCGGGGTTCTACTTGCGGGGTAGACAAGGAGTATCAGGAAAAGTGCTTTCTAGTCCCCTCTGACGGGTATCTGCTCACCAAGCAGGAGGGGAAGGAAAGATGCGCCCTGGTTGGACAGCACCTCACACTCATCACTAGCTTCCCCACCTTCTCAGCCCTGCTCCTCCACGTGCTTGCTGTGTGACCTTGGGCAAGCCCCTCACCTCTCTGTGCCCAATTTCTCCATTGAGGAAAAATGGCAATAATCACACAAAGTGACAGGGAGCACAGATGGTAATCATATACGTGGGGTGCCCAGGAGAATGCCTGACCTTGGGACGTCACGAAACCAGCGGAGGCAGAGACCAGGACACAGGCCACGTGGGGGGCAGTGGGAGGTGATCGGGACACCACCCGGCCCTCTGAGACTTAAAGGAGCTCTGCTTCCCAGAGTTGAGAGCAGAGGGGATGTCATCTCTCCTGGTTCTGGGACTCCTGGTGGCTGGGCTCTGCCCCACTGTCCACGGCCTCCGGGGCGACATGCTTGACCAGGAGAACATGACCAGGGGAACAATGCAACAGGACACCTGTGGACAACCTCACATCAGCCTCCAGCGCAGCGACTTTGCCTTCAGCCTCTGCAAGCTGTTGGCTTTTAAGTTCGGGGCGACATGCTTGATCAGGAGAACATGACCAGGGGAACAGTGCAACAGGACACCTGTGGACAACCTCAGATCAGCCTCCAGTGCAGCGACTTTGCCTTCAGCCTCTACAAGCTGTTGGCTTCTGGGA
>NW_006494609.1:17269540-17278306 GCF_000325575.1 Pteropus alecto
GTCACCTTCTCCGCTGAATGTCTCCATTGCCTCGGCCTTCCTGTCGCTGGGGGCCCACAGCACCACCCTGACAGAGATCCTTGGAGGCCTCAAGTCCAACCTCACGGCAGTCCCCGAGGCAGACATCCGCTGGGTCTTCCAGCACCTGCCGCGTAGCCTCCGCCGACCCAGCTGCTCGCTGCAGCTGAGCGTGGGCAACGCCATGTTCATGGATGAGCAGCTGAAGCTGCTGGGTGAGTTCGGGATAACAGGAAGGCAAGGCGACATAGGCCTCCGAGCCCTTCCCCACCGACTTCCGGAATTACGCCCCTGCTGAAAAGCTCATCAATGACCGTGAAGGAGGAAGCCTGGGGGAATACTGTGGAGTTGGTCAACCATGCTGACCTTAACACAGCGATGGTCCTGGTGAATTACGTCTTCCCTGAAGGTGAGTGCCTGGCTTGCGGTTCAGAGAGAAACGAATTTCACTTCTGAGCCTTCGGGCTGTTGCTGTCCTGGCTCAGCCACCTGTGCAGAGGAGGCTGCCCTCCACCTTTTAGGGGAGTGAGGCGGGGAGCATGGGTACCAAGGCCCCACCCTGCCTATAGACATTGTCTTCTTCTGGGGTTTTCCAAATTACAGTTTGTCATCCCAGGACATAACTGCAGAGGAGCCCATTCACCCTCTGTCTGAGCCAGAGTGGCACTTTTTATTCTGACTCAAACTTGCCCAGCTCCCAGAGTTAAGGGTCTTGAGTTTCCTCCCTGAAGGGACATGGGCATGCTCAGAAAATCTCTCTGCTTGTGCACACCGCCAGGCGTTTCTGACCTGGGCTCTGTCCCCGCCCAGCCAAGGACTCGGTCTCTGGGAGGGCCCAGATGCGGCTGGTGGCCACCTTCACAGGAAGACAGCCTCCGAGGAGCCTGGCTGTCTCGGGGCTCTGAGACCGTGCTCTCCTATAACCTTGAAAGAATGACGTGGCCGCCATCTGGGACGAGCCTTCGGGAAGGGCCATATCCAGGACAGGACCTTTTCCCGGATCTACTGGTTCAGTGCCCGGCCTGTCCCATGAGCAGGAACTTGGCAAATGCAAACCTCAGCCCGCAAGTTCTGAGGGGCAAGATGCAGGCAGATAAAGTCTGCCTTATAGAGACAAAAAATAGGGGCCTAGAGAGTGACCGTTGAGTCAGAGGGTGGGAAGGCACCTGAGACACAAGCGCTGTGCGGAGACACCGAGAAGCTGCCCTCCAGGCTGCGGGCCGAGGCCCAGCCGAGCCCTCCTGGGCCCGCACCTTCACCTGCAAATCAAAGGGCGGAACCAGGATTCTCTGTAAAACTAACCCAGGCCTGACCATTGTGTTTCATCCTCCAGTTTTCCCTTCCTGCCGCCCTGCCCTATCCTAGGACTCTGTCCTCCAAGTTCTCCTCCCCAGCCGGCCCAGCTTCCCCCTCCTTTCCTGCCTCTAACAATGGGGACGCCAGCAGAGGTGGAAAACAAAGCGGGCAGTAGATGTGCCTACACGTGTCCGAGGAAGCCCCCAGGTCTCTCATCTCCGCAGGAAGTTCCCACCGCCCCACTGAGCGCCCCTCTCCGTGGCTGACCTGCGTCCTGCGCTCTGGGTTCCCGTTTTGCTCCCGCTTCAGCCTGTTCCAGAAGCTGTGGCTACATGTGCAACCCCAGTGAGCATACAGCAAGTGCTCACTCAGTTAACCCTCTGCCAACTCGCTCAGAAGCAGAAGCAGCTCCTGCCCTCTGGGAGTTCCCTGGGGAGGCAAGACGGGGACCTTCAACTGTTTCAGGACCTCAAAAGCCCTTCAAATGCAGCCTTTCATGTCCTTCCTCTAGGCCCCTCGCCGGCCCCTCGATTCCCTCTTGCCCCTCCATGAAGGCTGCCCTCTGTGTCATGGAGCGAACCCCTCTTTCTCTTCCAAGTTCGTGCATCTGCCTCCTGCCCTCCCTTCACCCAGCTAGCTCCTTCCTCTCATTCGAGACTCAAGCTTGATGCCACCTCCTGCAGCTCGTGGAGGCGGCTGCCCCAGCACATCTCCCAAGGGAGGGGCGGGGCCGGACGTGGGCACCGCCGCAGCCCCGCCCTGGCGCGCTGCCTCGTACATGTAGGCACTTGCTGACGTGAATGGATCATCTGTGAATTAAGAAGGGGAAATGAATACATATTGCCAGTGAGCAGAGGGTGCCTGGAGAGAAACCAGGGCAGACCACACCGTGAGGTGAGTGGTAGGTGGGCACTGAGTCAAGCAGATGTCCGTTTATTTTTCTCATTTCCTAGATGAGTAGATGACCTCTACCTGCCAAAGTTTTCCATCTCTAGCGGCTGTGATCTGGAACACATGCTCCCTCAGCTGGGCATGAAGCAGGTCTTTATCAATCAGGCTGACCTGTCGGAAGTCACAGGTGCCAAGAACCTGGTGGTTACTCAGATGAGTCTTTAAAGTTTGGACGATTCCCCTTCTGCATTGGGAGCTTGAACGATGAAGGTCAGGCAGACGTTTGGATGAGCTCGAATTTGCATACGTAACTGCATTTCTTATTATCCAATCGCCCTCCCTGGGATGACTTCAAGCCCAGGAGAGCTGGGTTACAACCCTTCCCCACCTCCCTGCATTCAGGGGAAGATTCTGGGGTAAAATCAGCGGTGGACCCCATCCCATGCTCCACTTTTTACTGCCTATGGGCAGTAAAAACTCTCTTCCCTCAGTTTTTTCCACTGGTAAAACTTTTACTGCCTATGGGGCAAATAATTAAAACTCTCTTCCCTCAGTTTTTTCCACTGGTAAAATGGGGTAAAAGTTCCTGGCTAGCGTGCAGTGCCCAGCAGAGCAGGAGGAGGTAACAGATAATAACGAGAGCTATAGGGCAATTGTGATGAAAATATGAGACAAGAATACTAGACAAGAATACCAGGGAGCCTTGCGCTGCATCCTAGAAACAGAATAGTCTGGACAAAAGCGGGTAACTGGGAAGCCTGCCACTCTCCTCTGCACCCCACTTTCCAAAAGGAATGACAATGGAAGGACATGTCCAGAGGGGCCCTTGTGGCCAAGGATGTGAAGCCACATCCTATGAAAAGTAGCCCAGGATCCCAAAGACGGCCGAGCTGGGGCAGGAGAGGTGTAGGAAGCAGTGCCAGCCCGTCTGAGGAGGTGTGTGCATTTGCTGCTGCGAGGTGGAGGGGCTGCCAGACCCCTGGGGGCCTGGAGGTTCAGTCAGGATTCTGGAATGACTCCTTAGAGCCATAGGCAGCTTTAAAGGAGTTTAAGCAGAGAGTCGATACAAGCAGATTTGCGTATGAGAAGCATGACCGTGGCTGCTGTGTGGAAGCAGGGGGGGCGGGGTGAGCTGGGCATTGAAGGGGCTGTTGCAGGCACTGGGGTCACAATGGATCCCAGCTGCAGAGGGAGAGCAGGGACGAGTCGAAGGCTGTGATGAGAGCTGGTGTGAACTGGTGGAGAGGAAGGGAGAGTAATCCCCACCTGGGCTCAGCTACTGGGGCGGGCCAAGAATGCTCTAAGGTAGGAGCGACGTGTTGCGGGGCGAAGTTGACGCATTCAGATTTGGGCACACCCCAACCCTGCGGTTCCCAGGAGACGGCGAAGGCATTTGTTCAGAAGTGCAAGAGAGAATTCTGGGCTGGAGGGAAGCTGTCAGGATTCAGCCCCTCGGCTGGGCAAATGAGCTCTGAGGAGGAGGCGTTCCCTCGAAATGAGGGCCATGGAGCCTAAAGAGAAAGGTGATGCCCATTGAAGGGATCCGCTAAGGAAAGGCAGCTCACCAGGCAGAGAGACCAGAGGACAGTTGTCACCCCAGGACCACGGGGACAGGGAGGGGGTCAGGGGAAAGGTGGTGAATGCATGGGTCCACGGGAGGTAGCAGGATCTCACAGTAGCACCGTGGTTGTGTTCATGTCGAACGCTGTCTATAGATTACTTAACAATGGCCCCCAAGAGGAAGAGTCGTGATGCTGGCAATTCAGATATGCCAAAAGGAAGCCATGAAGTCCTTTTTTAAGTGAAAAAGTGGAAGTTCTCAACTTAATAAGGAAAAAAAAAAATCATATGCTGAGGTTGCTGAGATCTGCAGTAAGAACGAGCCTCCTCCCCGTGAAATCGTGAAGCAGGGAGAAGAACGGTGCTCTGATTTCGCTGAACGCCTCACACTGCAAACACCTCCCACTGCAAACGGCATTCGCTCGTCTCATGACACGAGAAGGATGAGCGCGGGACAATAAGACAGTTTGAGAGAGACAGAACAAACGCACGCAGCTTTTGTTATAGTATATGGTTATAATTGTTTTATTTTATATTAGTTATTGTTGTTAATCTCTTACTGTACCTAATTCATAAATTAAAATGAAACTCCATCAGAGGCGTGGATGTCTTGAAGACATAGTATAGACAGCGTTCGTTACCGTCTGCAGTTTCAGGCATCCTGTGTGGATAAGGGGGGGGGGCACTGTACTAACGAGGTGCCATGTGTAGACTTTATTTGGATCCTAATTCAAATAAACCAACTACAAAAAAAAAAAAACATTTGGGAACCTTTAGGAAAACAATAACTTGAAATTTAATAATATTAAAAATCTGTGGGTGTTTTAAGGTGTAATCTACACCGTTGTGGTTAGGATTTAAAAAATTCTTATAGGTGAAATGATGTACAGGATTTGCTTCAAAAAAATCCAAAGAAGAAAGGGAGTGAGTGGAAAAAATGATATTGTCCTCATGTTGATAATGACAGAAACTGCTGGATACGTGGTGTCTTTACACCATTCTCTCCATCGTTGTGTATGTTTGCATTCTTCCACGATCCAAATTCGAAACAAAAATTTTTGAGGGCAGGATTGTACCTACTCCCCAGTAATCATGTGGTGGGCACTCCATAGTGAGTGAATGAATGAATGAATGAATGCATGAATCTCATGACAGACCCCTGTGGCATTCCCTCTTGAGTAAACATCCAGAGAAAAAATTGAAGATCCTAAGACGTCAACAAGAAGTGACTGTGTGGGTGTTTTTTATGTCCAGGTCGTGGATGAAGAGAGTAAAAATAAAGCAGTAATAAACAAATCTGGGAGATTAAGTCTGGCTCACACCTATTAACCCATATAAATACTGTCTCTCCACCTTTGTGCCTTCCCTGCCACCAAGCCAGCTCAGGAAGAAGGTATTTGAGTTGCAAAAGTTTTGCAAATACTCTCTGTTGAGTACATATTAACTTTTCCGTTAACGCTGCTTGAAAGTGGAGAGTTCGGTTGATGTCCCTGAAGGACTCGTCATTACAATTGAAAAACGCTATTAGAACCGGAATGAATAAGCAACCATGACCTTCTAAAGAGTCATGACCCATAACCCAAGCTCCTCGGGGGCAAGGACTACGACTTGGGCTGGGTTCCTGTGACAAGCACAGATGCGTGTCGGAAGAAAGAATGAAATCGGGAGAGGCCGAAGCATTGCTCCAATGAGCTCAGCCTTTTATTCGTTTTAAAGACTGTCCATACGTGTCACTAGATTTAATCTTCCTGGCAAACTTGAGGGATAAGAGGGACAAAGGAGGAAACAGACTCAGGAGAGCGTCAGCCTGCAAACAGTAGAGTTGAGACTCGCCCCCAGGACACCGGCCCCAGCTGCAGAGTGCCAGCACGCGTCTCTTCTCCGTGCATGGATTTCTACACGACCCATCGGGGCGGGTTGTCTCCTCACTGTTGGTTGTGCCGAAGGTGGACATTGGGCCAAGGGCAACCTCAGTACCATCTGTGCTAATCCCAGAAGTCCAGCCTGCCACACTCCTCCCCACGGGAACAAACTGCTGTGTCAAGGGCCAAGCGGAGCTGCTGGATCTCCACAGCTCTCTCGGAGGCTCATGGAAAGCACTTGACTTCAGGTGAGTGTGGGGCTGTGGGTGGGGCAGGAGTCAAGGGCCCCCAGCCAGCTTCGTGAACCCGCCAGAAGTTATCTTATCATGAGACACACACGTGTGCGCGCGCACACACACACAGATGCACGCATACCCACGTGTACACACACAATACTCTCCTTCTCCAAGAGATGCACACACAGACAACAGTCTGGAGCGGTACTGGCTCAGCCTGCCTCTGTGATTTTGAGCATGCTCTTCCCTCTGCTGAAACCCCTTTCCTGGCTCTCTCCTGATCTAGCTTCCAGTCTCAGCTCAGGGCCACCTCCTCCAGGAAGCCTTCCAGGAACTCCCTGCCTCCTGCAGGCTCCCCATTCACCCTGTGTAAGCAGTTACCTCTGACTGCTGTAATCGGCTCTCTGCATTTCCATCTCTGGCAACAGCTGGCGAGCTCCTTCCGGACAGGGCCCAGGCTGCCAATTCCTTGTGTCCTGACCGCCCGATATGTGTCGAATGACTGAGTCAACAAACGAACGAACAAGCTTCTCTTTGGGCCTCAGTTTTCCCATCTGTACAATGTCGGCATTGAATCATGGCCTCTTGTTGGCTCAAAAGCTCTGTGGTGTTTGGGACCTACCCACAATGCTCCTACTGTTCTGTGTGAATTCTGTGTGTCTGTCCCCAGTGAACCCAAGGCCCCCGAGGGAGCAGCTGTGTCTCATCCTTCCTGCATCCCCAGCAGCTAGTTCAAATCCCCACACGCTTTCAGTCGATATTTGTTCAGCAAATGAATGTTAAATGTAATAAGGGAATGAACTTCTCATCAAAGTCAAGAGATTCACCAAAGCAAATTACACGGCAAATGGGCAAATGGAGACCCGCCTGTTCTCTGACGACAAACAAACGATATGGAACAAATATTTACTGAGACTGAGTTTCATTGCTTCTTCCCTTTACAGACAAGAGAACAAGTTTAGAAAGGTCCAGGACCGCCCAAGGTCATATGGAAACCAGAGGCAGGATGGGGGGAGGGGTGTGATGGCGATTAATTCTGTCAATGATTACCCGGAGTGGACAAATGGGGCCAAGAGGGTTGTGGCAGGGGCAGCTAGGAAAGGTTCCCTGTCGAGACAGGGTCCCAGAGGACCAGGGACATGCTTGTGCTCCAGGGGGAGGGCCGAAGGCCTGGGACGAGGCTTTCCAAGCCGTGGCCCATGGCACGTTTGTTCTTCCAACAAACACTGACTGAGCGACCATTTTGAACACTAGGAACTGAGCAGGGAATGACAGAGACAGAACATCTGTCTTCGTGGAGCTTACCTTCAAGCGAAGAAGCCAGACAAATGCATGATATCACTCCAGTGTGTGCGGTGTCTGAGGAGACGACCTTCGAGTAGAGAACTGAGTGAAGTGGGGGAGGGAGGCGTGGAAAGGGCTGGAGAAAGGCAGCCTCCGGCAAGTGCAAAAGTCCTGAGGCAGGATCAAGCTTGCTAAGTTCTCGAATAGCAAGAATACCAGGGGTTAGAGCGGAGGGAGGGAGGGGAAGGATGGTCAGAGGTGCAAGGCGGGGCCTCTTAGGGGTGCCAGGCGTATGGGGATTCTTCTCGGTGTGAAGGGAGTCACTGCAGGTCTCGAGCAGGACGCGAACAAATTTTTAAATCTTATCTCTTAAAAGAATGACAATGGCTTCCTCCGTAGAGCCCAGAGTCAGCTTAGGCCTTTACTAAAATAAATCCTGGAGTCTGCTGAGATCTGCTGGGTCATAGGAGACGGAGGGAAGGCCTCAGCTTCACTTCACCCAGAGAGTCATATCTGCAGCTTCCTGGGGCCGGGCCGACCCCAGGCCCTGGGCAGCGTCAGCGTGGCACACCATCGCTTTGAGTTTCTATAACCCTGTGACATGGGGGTTTCTTAGCACCGCCCCTCAGAGAAGCGGAGACCCCAAGAGGGAAAGTAACGTGATGAAGGTCGCTGGGCTCCTATGTAGCCGCAGAGGCTGAGCCGAGCCCAGGTCGCTAGGACTGCTCCCTGCCCCTCTGTCCTCAGGAGCTCTCCGCAAGGCCAAGGCCAGGCCGAGAAACAGGCCCAGATGGGCTAAGCGAATAGGAGTCAGCTGGAGGAGGGGCTCTGAATCCTCAGAGGACAGGCGTCCTCTGAGCGTGAGCAGGAAGCAGCAGGGGTGGGAAAGAGGGGACTCGGTGGAGCTTCCCACCCCTGACCCCCAGAGGCCGGAGGGGCCCCTGAAGCCACAGAAGCATCTGGAAAAGACCCAGCTGACTTGAGACCTGGGTGGCCTCCAGAACCCAGGATGGCCCATCCTGCAGCCAGGGCGCCCCAGCGGGTGGGCAGTGTGTGTCTGCTCGGGTGTCCCTCTCATCCCATCATGACTCCCCGCCCCCAAGGCTCTGGGTTCAAGTCCTGGCTCCACCGCCTGCCAGCTGCTTGACCTCCGATTTCTCATCTATCAAAGGGGGGTGTAAAAACGGTGCCTCCCACATTGGACTGTGGTGAGGATGAAGGAGGGCCGCGCCTGGGGAGGGCTTTGCACAGCGACAGGCACAGAGCAGACGCTCCACAGGATCAGCGATTGCTATCACTGCTGTCATCGTTGCTGTCTTTCCATGCCCTTGCTTCCAGACCCAGGACGCCAGAGGATGGAGGCCCCTCGGTGGTGGCTGCTGGTCCCTGCGCTGCTGGCTGTGGTTCACTGTCTGGCCCCGGTTAACCGAGAAGATTCTGACTCCATGGACGGCAGCCTCCAGGACAGCGCCTCCGGGCCCTCCCTGCCCTGCCACAAACTTTCCGTGAGCAACATAGACTTTGCCTTCAACCTCTACAGACGGTTGGCTTCAGACGCCCCCGGAAAGAACATTCTCTTCTCCCCAGCAAGCATCTCCTTGGCCTTGGCCACACTCTTT
>NW_006494609.1:17278356-17301061 GCF_000325575.1 Pteropus alecto
AGCCAGCAGGGCCCGACTCCTGGAGGGCCTGGGGTTCAACCTCACCGTGGTGTCCGAGGCCGAGATCCAGGAGGGCTTCCAGGACCTGCTGCTCAGGCTCCCTGTGCAGGACCCCCAGCTCCTCCTGACCGTGGGCCAGCACAGGTTCAGCGGCCTGGGCCCAGGGGCCACCCAGGACCTGGTGGGGGCCCAGAAACACATCCATGAGTATGTAGCGAAGCGGACAGAGGGGGCGCTGGGGGCCTGGGTGGAGGAGCTCAAGAATGAAACTGCAGCGGTTCTGGTGGATCACGTGCTTCTCAGAGGTAAGGGAGTGAGCATCCTACGGGGCGTCTCCTTCCGGGAGCTAGGGGCTAGGGCTCCGACCACACCGTGGCCTTGCTCCTCACAGCATCTGGAAGGCTTCCCTGATGACTTAGTTAGAGGAGGCATTCCTCAGTGTCTGCCACCGAATCCTTGATGCCTCTGCTTGAGGATCTCAAGTGATGGGGAACTCATCAGCTGTCCCATTTTAATGCTACTCGATGAGATTTTTCAGTGAAGGACTTTTCCGACTTCAGTGTACGTAAGAACACCCTGGGGATCTGCATTCACCCCCAGGAGATTCTGATTTCGGGGACAGGTAAGTCAGGGATCCGAGACCCTGAATTTGAAGAAGCTCTCCCCACTTCCCTGCACAGGTGATTCTGCTGCAGGAGGGCTGTGATCTCCACTTCGAGTAACCCTGTAAGCAACACTGAATCAAGGCACATAAGTTCCCTCCTCTGGCAGGTCCGGGAGGCATCGATTAGAGCAGGAAGAACCCTAAAGCAAGAGACCCTTTATTTTTTCCAAAAGAGCCAGTCAGGTGTATGCCTTGCTCCTTAACCCCGCTCCTTAACTCAGCAGATGTGTGCAGTCTGCATTCTGTACAGTGCTTCGCGGGTCTCGAGGGACCCGCAGACACGGTCTCACTTGACCTTCTCACCTGGATGAAGCAGATAAGGCTCAGGTTAACATTCCCATTTTACAGATGAGAAGACAGATTTTTTTTTTTTTTAAAGAAGGAAAGTTTTTTTCCCCGAGCCAGTAAGGCATTACTCCAATATATTTCTATGAATATTTATCGTGTGTTTTATGCAAGTGTGTTTGTACACACACAATCTAAATGTGACGTCTCTATTACCATGCCAGTTACTGGGTATATTATTTTTTGTTGAATTCTCTTTGTAACTTGAGAAGGCGGATATCCACTTGAGGGGTGGTGAAACTGAGGCACGATGTTAGGTAACTCGCCCCAGACCCCAAAGCAAGGCAGAGCCTGGCTGTCAGGTCCACGCCCGCGCCCAGAGCCATTGCACCACAGTGATACATTTTTTCTTTAAAATTAACCACGCCTGAGAGAGGCTGAGACCAGAGAGCGAAATAGTGTTTGCGCTCTCATAATACTATTATGCTAGTGTGATAGTGTTTGTCCCTTCTTACAGACGAGGTGACAGGAGCTCAGGGCAGTCAAGCGCTCAGCCCCTGGGGTCGCACAGGTAACACAGGACAGGCCAAGAGGGAGTTACAAAGCTGGGCGTGGCGGCCCGAGTCCAGACACCCCGTCCCCACGGGCTGCCAGACCGGCCGCCTCTGAGCCCGTTCTCAGGTTTTCCGAGGGTGATTTGGGCGTTTCTCTCTCCCTCAGCAGGGTGGGTGCGGCCCTTCGACCCGAGGGCCACCACCCTGAGGGACTTCTTTGTGGATGAGCGCAGGGCGGTGCAGGTGCCCACGATGAAGCAGAAGGCCCGCCACCGCTTCCTGCATGACCCCGAGCTGCACTGCTCCGTGCTGCACATGGACCTCGCTGGGGACGCCACCGCCTTCTTCATCTTCCCCCAGCGGGGCAAGCTGGGGAAGCTGGAAGACGGCCTGCTGCCCGAAACGCTGATCAAGTGGGACAGTGCGCTCAGGACAAGGTAGACAGACCGCTCACAGCCGAGTCCTGGGGAGGCGGGTCCCTGCCTCCTCGCCCAGTCACCACGCAGTGCCCCTCAGTGATTGTCACCCCATGGGACACTGTCACTCCCAGGATACTGTCGCCCTCAGGGTACTGTCAACCCCCGGAGCACTGTCACCCCCAAAGCACCATCATCAACCCCAGGGCACTGTCACCCCAGGGCCTCCCTGAAGGTATGAGGGTGGGGCCAGGAGTCTGGAGGCTGGTTCTAGTCCTAGCTCTCCTACCGACCTGGGCAGCCCCATGATGGGCCAGAGCTGAGGGAGGGAGGCGAGGGGGCCCAGCACGGATGTTGAATGGAGGACAGTGTGCATTTTAGGAAGCTCTCTCCCTTGGAGACGGGATGCCAAGGGAGCAGCAAGACCAGGGGCGGGGCAGAGGCAGAGAAGGCCGCAGTCCTGGGGCTGGCCGGGGGGCAGAGGCCGAGGGGAGGCCGGAGGAGAGGCCGGAAGGGAGGCCCGAAGGGAGGCCGGAGATGTGCGTGACACACGCAGACCCTTTCGAAGTCTCAACAGCAAACCACTTCTGTCTCTCCACAGAGAACTCGATTTCTATTTCCCCAAATTTTCCATTGCCAGCACCACAGGACTGGAGCTGCTTCTCCCACGAGTGGCTGTGGGCGGAGGCCTCCCCGGGCAGCCTGGACTGAACATCTCTAAAGTAAGCTGGAAAGTGGGTTTCGGGTTTCGGGGTGCCCGTGGGGTCTCGATGTCTTTTGGCATCTACTGGAAGAAGATGTCCAGTATCTCCTTAAAGATGGGCGGCGCCGTCTCCCGTAACTTTGCCAGTTACTGTTTGCTTCTCTGCGTTGATTCCACAGTATGGCACACCTGCTGCCATGACCAGGAAAATAAGTCCCCATTCCTGCCCTCAGGTGACAGACAAGGAGAGGGAAGGTGGTGATGAGCCCTCCCTCCACCAAGGTGCAGGGGGAGCTCTCGGAGGAACATTCCTGGTCTTGGGCTTGAGGACAAGCTGTGTAAAGAAGGGACTGAGAGGGAACATGGGGACAGCCTGGGGAGGAAGGCAAGTGCCTCGGGGAACTAAGGGTCCCCCCATCTAGATGGAGCTGAGGCCCTGGAAGACCCTGGAATCCATTCTGATGACCAGGGACTCTATCCTGAGGCCAAATGGGATACACTCAGGGGTTTTAAGCATGGTCATATCTGTGCTCTAGAAAGATCTAGAAAGATCTGTAGAGAAACACAGGTCAGACCGGGCCCTAGGAACAGAGAACAGAAGGAAATGCCCAGGGCCATGCGTTCAAGTTGGACAATCACAGAAGGAGGAAGCAGAGGGCTGAGGGCAAATCGGGGAGTAGGGGGTGGAGAGAGCTCGTAGCTCACAGGCACCATCAGCCTTACCTCTCAGGCCACTTTTGTTGGCCTGAGCATCGTTCTATGCCTTGCCAGCACCTCGCAGTACACCGATGCGGTAAGTGCTGTCATCCCCATTTGACAGATAAAGAAACTGAGGCTTAGAGAGGCCAAGAAATTCACCCCAGGTCACGACCGCTGGTTAGTGTCAAGCCAGCCCTTGAGCCAAGTCAGATCATGTGACACCAAAGGCTTGCGTTCTCTTTGTTGAACAGCAAAGAGTGGCCTCCATGTCACATATATTCTAGACAGGACAGTGGAGGGTGCGTGAGGGAGTGTGGGCTTTGAAGCCAAACAGATCCAAGTCTGAGCCCTGGCTTTGTCCTGTCCTGGCTGTGTGACCTTAGGCAAGTCATCCCACTTTGCTAAGCCTTGGTTGCTTCATTGAATAAATAGGGGTCCTGACCCCATCACCTGTCCCAGAGCACATCACCTGGGGATGTGTAGAACCCGATCCCCTGACTTCAGGTTAAGTGATCTGCCACAGACAGCAGTGACGGTGAAGGCCATGTGATGGTAGTGAGCGCTTACTAGGTCCCAGGCATAGACTAGGTTCAGGGACAGAGAAGTGAACGGAGCCAGTTATAACCTAGTGCACGGGATGGGAAGGCACAATAAACAAACAGATCTGTAACATACCGGGTGGTGATGAGACCCACAATCCAAAGAGTGAATCGAAAAATAAGTGACCAGGGAAGTGAACGGATGGTTAAGTATGGGGTTAAGCCACGGAATAGAAAAAAATGTGACGAAAATTAACACCTGGTTGAGCCTTTCTATCGGGTCAATTAATGATTCCAGAAATCTCCTTGCAGATCACTCACAGGGCTGTGATGACTCTGGACGAGGAGGGCTCAAAGGCTGCTGCTGCCACCAGCATCCAGCTCACTCCCAGGCCTCCGCCCGACCTCAGCCCCACGTCCCCTCCTGGCGTTGAGTTCAATCGTCCCTTCTTGATGATGACTTTCCACATGGAAACAGGAAGCTTGCTTTTCTTAGGGAAGATTGTAAACCCACTGGGATAAGGTTCCCATACACGTGCTGGACAACCCCAAGAGAACGGAGTGGGGGACCACTCTGGGGTCATGGAGACATCATCCAGGATTCCATTTCTTCACCTAGAAATGAAATGGGATGACGCAGCTACCCTCGCACAAGCTTCACGCAGTCATAAAATAACCAACTGGCCCACGTGCCAAAGCTTCTGTTGCAGAATCAGGTTTGAGAGATTATGTACAACCTGGTTCTTTTGGGCGATTTTCATGGAGGCTTATGAGACGAGGGAAGTAAGCGAGATCAAGGTTATGCCTTTGATCTCTATTAGGTGTTTTATATACTTTATCTCATCTTAAAATTAATTCTCACAACAACCCAACAAGATAAGTATTAGGTTGAACCATATGAAATTGATTATATTTGGCCTTCTTTTTTTTTACCCACAGAAAAGGACAACTTCATATGGTTGTACCTAATGTTATTTCTCTCTTTTAATAGCTGAGATTCAAAGCTTAAGACAAACGCACAAGGTCACTCAGCTAGTAGGTAGCATAGCTGGAGTTCAGATGTGTTTTATTTAGAAGCTTAACTCCTTCCATTCTCATCCAGTTTGCTAAATCAGTGGTTCTCAAACTTGTTTGTGTGCACAAATCCTCTGGCATCTTGGGAAAAAACGGATTTTGATTCAATAGGTCTGGGCTAGGGCCTGAGGTCCAGTATTCTTCACAAGGTCCCGGGGGTGCTGAGGCCTGAGGGTGGGGTGACCACACTCGGAACAGCAGGTACTAAATGCTCCTGTCCCCATGACCCAAGGAGGAGTTAAGTTGGTGTGCTCAGTGTGACAAAGGACTTCTGCTGTCCCCTCCAACATTCATGGGGCTGAGCCTGATTTTGGCAAAATCCTTTTGAAGCCTGCAGACAAAATTTTCTTTAGGGCCACCTACTAATCAGCATTTCCATAGAAAATGAGTATCCTAAATAAAGGCCTTTTGCCCATTCTAGACATACCTTGGGGGCTTGTGACTATCTGTGGGCCATGCTCCATGTCAATCACTGCAACTGGGACTTTGGCTGTCGGCTGGCTCCTGCCCCTGCATCTCCCGACTGCACAGGAGGGAGTCAGTCACACAGGCTTTGGGGCCAGACACCCCCAAGACCAAGCCCCGCCCCTGGCTCTCTCTAGATACCTGCCCCCCTCCCCTCCAGAGCAGCAGTGCGGGTGGCCAGCAGACACGAAGAGCCACGCTGAATGCTGGTCATGAGTCTGTAACGCGTGACTCTCAGTTAACCTTCATTTCGCATTTACTGCCAGAGATAAAATTTACCAATTTGTTTTTCTCGAGTGAGAAGGTGCCCGCAAGCACCAACGAGTCAGTAAAATTAGCTTCCCCAGAAGGGGGAGCCCCGGAGTCACTGAGAGTATCTCCTGAAAAAGAGGAGTGAGCAGCCCCAAAATACCAGAAAATGGTGTATCTTCTCTTTCGTTTCCTTGAGGGTTGACAATGGGGTCCCAAACTCAAATGTCTATGAGGCCAGGTGAGTAATAGGCAGGGATTAGGGGGAAAAGTAACAGTACAAGTTCAGAAGCAGATGTCAGCCGACCTTGGTATTGGGGAAGCATGAGGAGTGGTGGGGACCACAGTGAACTGGAGAGTGGAGCCTCACTTAAAGGGGGCACCCAGGGGTGGCCCGCCTGCAACAGCGGCTTAGACAAAATAGAGATTAGAATTTTGAGCTCGAATAGAAGTGGGGAGGTAGCTCTGCTTCGCCGAGTTGTCAGGGACCCGGGCTTCTTCTAAATTGTGGGCCTGCCATCCCTAGGGTGTCGTCTTCTTCTGGATGTTTGAAGACACGTATCAGTGTCGTCACCTTCCAGCTATACATGCCAATTATACACATCTCTTCAGCTCACACCCTATTGGCCAGACCTAGTCACGTGGTGTGCCTAGCTGCAAGAGAGGCAGAGGAATGTCATTTATATCTTGAGTGACCATGTGCACAGACCAAAACTGGGGGTTCTCTTACTTTAGAAGAATTGATGATTGGCTGTGGGGGACCCACACACACACAACCTCTGCCTCAGCTCCTGCCAACCTCGCTTGAATATTGCCTTGCAGAAAGGTGTCCCAGATTTGCTGGCTTTCAAGTTTTAAGAGAAACTAAATAACCAGGGTTTTATGTGAAAATGTTTCTGCTTTTGAATGTTGACAACGAACTTAATTTTAAAAAATACCAAGCAGTCAATAACGTGTAGAGTAAATGAAGCATGATGTCAATCAAGAAGGCAGCTGGGCAGAGTGGAGGGCGGTCTGCAGGATCCCTAAGGTGGCCCAGGACAAGGTGCTGAGATGTAGCCTGCACCGAAATCCCAGGCAAACACGAGACTGTCCCCAGAGAGAGAAGATGGCAGCGAGGAAGCAGCTTAAATCACAGGACTACAGTTTCAGAAATGTTTGACCGCATTTTATAAAAAATGAGCAAGACTCATCTTTTAGACTATTTCTGTCCATAGAGCCAATTTATATGAAGATCATTATTACAATGACAGTGTCATTGATTTTGCTGAAATAAAGACAAAAATAAATGTTACAGGAAATATATAAAGATTTGTGACTTACCTATTTTTATTTTACTTCTCATCCAAACATTATTGACCCATCAACAGACACCCAGATACACGCGATGATAATTAAACTCAGTCATCTTTGGTATTTGGCTGCTTTTCAGTCATGTAAAACTGTACCTGTATGCAGAATTTTCAGTTCTATTGTTCTGAAGGTATCGTTTTATTGTTTTTGAAGAACAAATTTTGTCTAGCAGTTTGCTTTAGCTTGATTGACAGGCCATTGCCACCTATTCCGAGTGGCCCTTTGTGACGGAGTGAAGTGCTCCTGCACCCCGCCCCCTCCCTTCTGGGATTTAGGGGCTTGGTCCTGTTTGTCCCTCTGATTTGATCGGCCCTCTGTCTCCATCCACAGCCTGAGGGATGATCTAGCGGATGCAGCCACCAGTATGAACTCAGGTGTCCACGGCACCAAAGTCGGAGGGGGCCCTCTGGTGGCCTGGTGACGTGGTTCTCGGTTCTATGACCCAAAGTTCTGCAAAAACAAAGCCGGAAGACTTGTGGGCCTTCAGGAACAAGCAAGCACAAACAAACACAGCAGCGACACAGGTCGTGTTGGGACAGATCTTCCTGTTCCACACAGGTGAGCCTGACACAGTCCCTGCCTTGGGGGAGGTCACGGTGGAGCTGAGCACAACGGGGCAGCATGTCAGAAAGTCGTGCCTGTGGCAGAAGGCAAATCGAAGACAGATTTAGCTTGACATGGAGGAGGGGTGGCAGGGGCCGTGGGGAAAGAAAGAAAGACGCGGGGTCCTCGACTGTGAGCAAACACATCTGTCAGACGGAGGCTGTGAGGACACTGGCCCCCTAACAGGCGCCGTGTCAGAACCGAACATCGTTCTTCAGTTCTCCCTACAACCCTGTGAGGGAGGAGAGAAAGGGAGGCCTTGCATTCCACCGCGGAACAAACTCAGGGACCGAGGCTGGAGTAACTCCCCTCTCTCGAATGGAAGCGATGTCTGCCCTAAATCCCTCGGGGCTCCCCACACCTCTGCTGAGCTTGGACCCCTCCCTCCCGGGCATTGTGGTTTCAGTGTCCACCTCTCATGCCTGCAGCCCACCGGACCGTGTCCGAGCCACCTCGGGATCTCTCAGGGACCAGAGGCCGTGCCCCGGCCAGGGTGGGCCATCGGCCGTGCTGGCTGCCTGACCCATGGTAGACTGAGGCTGATCTTGCAGGAGGAACAGAGGACAGGGAGATAGAGGTCGAAGAGAGAGTGAGAGAGGTGTTGACACAGCCAACCTCTGTCTGACACACACACACGCACACACGCATGTGCGCGCGCGCGCACACACACACACACACACACACGGCAGGCTGGCTGGGGGCTGGGGCAAGAGGGAAAGCTGAACCCTGGGGACAGCCGCAGAGGAAGGCAGCGGAGAGACAGGAGAGAAAATTTCACAGACTCCCCAAGTAAAGCAAGAAATTGTTTCCAGAGGCAGTTTGGAGCTGGCCCCCTGCCCCCTAAAGACCCGTCACTTAGCGGGTCTAGAGGTCCCCTTGCAGCTGCCAGGACCAGGAAGAGGTGGGGGGCGGGCAAGGGGTGCACGGAGCCTGCTGGAGAAAATCTCCCCAAACCAGGCTTGGCATCCGGGCCTCTGATTGCCCTGAGCCTGGGGGAGGGGTGGCACAGAAAAGTGGTCCAATCTGGTCGGTCCACGTGCACACCGCAGATGCCCATCTGCTCGTTACGAGCGGCCGGGAGGGTAACCTGAGAGCCCCTAAGGTGTGGCCCTGAGAAGCAGGCCATCCTGAGGTGGCGGGGGGGCCCGGTCTGCGGGCCTGGGGTTGGCAAAACTGAAACGCAGAAAGCTCACGTGCTGCTGGTGTGAAGTGAGCAGAGCCCGCTGAAGTCCTGCCCCGTTTTGTTTTCTTTCATTGCAATAAGAACATTTAACATGAGATCTACCTACCCTTTTAACAAAGTTTTAAGTGTATGATACAGTATTGCTGGCTACGGGTACAATATCGTACAGGAGATCTTAACATCCATTAAATAACGGCTCCCCATTTCCCCTCCCCCCGGCCCCTGGCAACTTCCATTCCCTCCTCTGCTCCTGTGAGGTTAGCTGTTTTAATACCTCATGTAAGTGGAATCATGCAGTGTTTGCCCTTCTGTGACTGGCTTATTTCGCTCAGCGTAACGTCCTTCAGATTCATCCATACTGTCACGTATTCCCAATTTCCTTCTTTTTTAAGGCTGAATAATATTCCATTGTCTGTATAAAGTGACAAGAAACCTTACGGAATGGGAGAAAATATTTGCAAACCGTGCATCCGATAAGAGATTCATACTTTATAAAGTGACAAGAAGCCTTACGGAATGGGAGAACATATTTGCAAACCGTGCATCCGATAAGAGATTCATATCCAAAATATATAGGGAAGTCCTGCGGCTCAGTAGCTGAAACACAAACAACCTTATCAGGAAATGGACAGAGGACTCGAATAGACATTTCTGCAGAGGAGACACGCAAATGGCCAACAGGTATATGAGGAGATGCTCGACATCACTAATCCTCGGGGAAATGCAAATCAAAATCACAGCGAGACATCACGTCACATCTCTCAGGATGGCCATCGTCGAAGAAACAAAAGTAAGTGTTGGCCAGAACGTGGAGAAATTGGATCCCTCAGACACTGCCGGTGGAGCAGGTGCTATGGAAAAGCGCAGAGGTGTCTTGATAAATTAAAAATAGAATTAGCACATGATTCGGCAATCCCACTTGGGGTGTGTGTGTGTGTGTGTGTGTGTGTGTGTACATATTTACATGTACCTCCAAAAGGATGTAAATCAAGATCTCAAAGCAGTATTTGACTCCCATGCTCGCTGCAGCATGATGCACAGCAGCCAAAAGGTAGAAACCACCCAAATGTCCACGGAGAGAGGCCTGGGAAACAAATCCCTCATCTTTTTCTTCTTTTGGTCTTCGTCGTCGAGTGTCAGAGGAGGGAAAGATCCCAGCAGCACTATTCCTGTGCCTTTCAAACAACGCTCCTTCGAGGGGAGGACGACAGGGCTTCACGGAGCAGAGGGGGCCAACAGGTGGCGCTCGATGTCCCCCGCCCTGCTCCGGGCTAGCCGTGCGACTCCTTGTTCTTGAAGTAAGATTTCAACCCAGAAAGAGATCACACTGCTGAAAATATTTAAAATGTAGACAATCTCTAATGACATCACGGTATATAACTGAGTATTTCCCCAGGGAGGAGACAGTGGCTGGCAATGTCCCAAGGCCTCATGGCGGGCATGGAGCACGTGGGCCTGAGTCAGGCAGCCCCGTGTTCCCTCCCTCTCTCTCTCTTCTGCCCCGTGCAGAACTGGCTTCACATCCGTCCCTTGTGAAAAGGGGGTAACACAGTGCCTCCTTCGTGGGGGTGGTGACACAGGGTATGTGAGTTGCTCAACCTAAAGCGCTTAGGGGTGTGCCCGTACGGCAGCCTCGAGAAGTGTGGCTGCTGTTCCCTGGGCTGGGGACCGGGCCTCAGCCGACCACGGACGCCTCCCCCCCATTTACTCCCCCGCTCGCACCTCATCTTCTCAGCGAGAGCACGGGCCCCAAGCAGTGCGTCTTCACCTTGGCTGCACGACAAAATCATCTGGGACGTTTTAACGGGTATTGACCCCCAGGCCTCACTCCCACGGTTTCTGATGTCATTGGTTTAGAATGTGTTTAGACACCAGTGACTTCTTTAAAGGTCTCTTAGTGATTCTCACGTGCAACCAGAACTGAGAACCACAGCTCCAGCTAATGTTAAGCCCATTTCTAGCTCTCAAACTCTGCAGCTGGACTCATTTTATTCCAAAAATATCTGATAAAGCAGCTACTAGGTTTCAAACACTCTTAGGTGTTAGATCTCTGGCCCAGTGATGTCTTCGTTCGTTCCACTGCCGGGGAAACACCTGATGTGGCTTAAGCTGGGAGTTTTCAAGTAAGATACTTGTTTTCCACCTTAATATTAACCTGTCTCCTCCATCTGACCAACTTTCCGGAAAAACCTACTTTGTAAGTAACAACCCTATAGCTCAAGTTCATTATCTTGTGATCTGTGAAGGTTAAAGAAGGGAAAGAAAATGTCTTTGAGCAACTCTTACTAACTCTTCTGTTAACACTGAGGTGTGCCTATTCCACTCTATCTTTGCCTCCAGTTTAATAATTTTAAAAGGAATTTGAGAAATCAATAACTTTCACGTATGCAAAGAAGGGGGAAGAAAGAGAGGAGAGGGAGCAGGAGAAGGAGAGAGGAAGGAAGGAAGGAAGGAAGGAAGGAAGGAAGGAAGGAAGGAAGGAAGGAAGGAAAGGAGAAAGGGTGGTGGGAGGGAGGAATCGTTTTCATATAACAGCAATAAGTATAACAAATAAAATAGTCAAGAACACACTTGAGGAATGTGCAAGTCTAGATGGAGAAAAAAATTTAAATGCTGCGGATAAACACAAAGAAGATTTGAACAATGGAAAGGTACATTATGGCCTTAAGTAGGAAGACTCCACGTCATAAAGCGTCAGTTCTTTCCAAGTTAAGATATAAATTTAATGGGAACTCGATAAAAACGTCAATAAGATATTATAAATAAACAAGATGATTCTAAAACTCATGAAAAAATAAGCAAGCAAGAATAGTTAGTAAAAATAAAGAAAAAATAAAGAATATTGGGGGAGGACTAGCCCCATCAGATAGTAAATATATTATGACATTCTTAATTTAAATTATAAAATTATGATTTATTCCTTATAAAACTTATCATGAAAACCACATCAGGCATAAATAGACAGACCGATTAATGGAACAAAATAGAAAATCTGCCAATACTCTCAAATCCATAATGGAATTTTGGACTATGATAAAGAAGGTATTTCAAATCGGTGGAGAAAATGTGGATTTAGTTATTAAATAGAGCCGAGGCAACAAAGTTGTCATCTGCACATACAAAGCTGGATCCATAATTTTTGTATAATCATTGAGTCTGTTCACAAATATTTCACTTCTCTCATTCCGAGCATGTGGTTTGCTTTCATCGATGAAATGTGAGCATAAATACTTTCCCTCCAAGAGGAAGCCTTTAATAGCCAGGGCGTGATTCACCATATCTCTATGTTCCTGCCACAGCGATCAGCAATTTTCCTAAAACTGTGCTCTGTTAGCCTGGGTCCTAGAGCCTTCAGCTAACCAGAAGTAGACATGTGATATAAGCAAGAAATTAGCCTTTATTGTTCTCAACTATTGGGACTCGGAGTTCTTTGTTACTGCAGCATATGTTAGCTTATCCTAACTGTTGCATTCACAGCACACACCAGGATAAATTTTATAGACATTAAAGATTTAAATGTAAAAACTTAAACTCTTGAAGTACTAGAAGAAATTATTAGAGATCTATTTAAAACCTCATTGTTTTTTAAAAGACCGATAAGTTTAAATACATATAAATTTTTTAAAATGCTGCATGACAAAAGCTTCCGTAAACAAAGTCAAAATACAAAGGAAAATCTGGCAGAAATACAATTGGGACAAAAACTGGGGGAAATCTTATGGAAAGAGGACTAATTTTATTTATATATAAAGAGTTCTTACAAATCAATAAGAAAAAGACTAATGACCCATTACAACAATGGACAAAAAATTAATCAATTGTTCATAATAAAGCAAATTACTCTGGTTCTTAAACTGATGAAAACATGCTCAACTTCACTCAGGTTAAGACAAATGAAAATTAAAACTACAAGCGAGTAGCTCTGTTTCATCTGTTAGATTTGCAAAGATCAAAAAAATTGATAATATATTGATAAGAGCATGGGAAATAGGACTTTCATATATTTCCAGAACAAACATAAATTTGAGCAGCTTCTGTGAAGGGACATCTGATAATATCTCTCAAAATTATAAGTACACATACCCTTTAACCCAGCAATTTCATTCCTAGGAATTTATCCTGAATAGACATTTTTCCCAAGAGGACATATGGATGGCAAACAGACATATGAAAAGATGCTCAGCATCACTAGTCATCAGGAAAATGCAAATTAAAACCAGAATGAGATACCATCTCCCACCCGACAGAAGGGTGCCATTAATAAACCGACAAACAACAGGTGCGGGCGAGGATGTGGGGAACAGGGAACCCTTGTTCATTGTAGGTGGGACTGTAAATTAATGCAGACGATATGGAAAACAGTATGCAGATTCCTCAAAGAATTAAAAATAGAGTTTCCATGTGATCTAGCATTTCCGCTTTGGGGTAGTTATCTGAAGAAAACAAAACAGGAATTCAAAAAGGTATGTGTATCCCTATGTTCACTAGTATGTCCTTATGTACTAGGAGTAGCCAAGAGAATAGCCAAGATATGTCAGCAATCTAGATGTCCATCGGTAGATAGATGGATAAAGAAGACATGATACGTGTGTGTGTGTGTGTGTGCACGCACGTGTGTGTGTGTGTACAATGGAATATTATTCATCAACAAAAAAAAATGAGATCTTGCCATTTGCAACAACATGGATGGAACTAGAGGGTATCTGCTAAGTAAAACAAGTCAGACAGAGAAAGGCAAATATCACATAATCTCATTTATATGTGGAATCTAAAAACACAAAATAAATGAATAAACAAAACATAAACAGACCCATAGATAAAGAGAATAAGCTGACGGTTGTCAAAGGTGGGGGGGAGATGGGAATAAAACTAAATAAATTAAATTTAAATTAAAAATAATAATAAAAAAATAAAGTCAAAAAAGAAAAAGAAAGAAAAAGAAGAGGAAACAACCTAAATACCCATCAATAAATGACAGTTTACATAAATGACAGTTTGTGCATATAATGAAATATGATGCAGACAAAAAGAATGAGTAAACTTTCTGTGACTCTTTGGGAACTGATATGGAAAGATCACCAAAATATATTTTTAGGCCCATGAAAAGAGTAAGATGGAGAACAATGTGAATATTATGCTGCCATTTGTACGTGGATAAAATATGTCTGGAAAAAAAAAATATTCAAGCTGCTTAAAACATGTTTGCCCCTGGGAAAGGAGCTTGGTGCCTGGGAGAGATTTGGAGGGAGATTATGCTGTGTTTCTTGAATTCGTTTTGAATTTCGAACGATGTGAATATTACCTCTTCAAAAAACAACTTCAAATCAAGGGGAGAACAAAAATTCTTTGCCTGTAACTTGTTTTCTAGAGTTCGCCAGCATGAGACCACAACTAGGACCCATCCAACAATGAAATTAAGTGTTTATGTGTGTCTGAGTATTGGAAACAATTACGTAACCCTAGATGCGTCCGAATTCTCATCCAAGAGTGTTCAGGGCAATTGACCATAATTTCCCGCTGCATTGAGTTTCGTATATTTCAGAATTCAAAGATATTTCTTTAGAAAAGCTAAGATCAAAACTTTTTCAAAGGTCAACTCTAATTCCATTTTAGCTGAGATTTTTTTTCTAATTAAAGTCATCAAATTGCTGCAGAATGTCAAGTAGTCTTTATCTTCATATCTTAGGCAGAAGTTCCCATGAAGATTTGACTCACAGTTTCTTTCTTAAGGAAGAAAGCCACGAAAGCCCTTTGTCCAAATGGAGAATTTTCTATACAGCTAAATTACTAATTTTACATGAGAAATACCTCCTGACATTACCTGGGAAGAGGGGTGATGACACATCAGGGAGCTGTGTTGCTTTGATAGGAGATGGGGGACAAAATTGGGTCTCCCATCTAGAGGTCCACCCCCACCCTATCTTGCCCAGTCTAAGAATGTAGGGTCAGCCGGAGAAGGAGCTCCAGGAGCAGGAAGACCTAGCTCAGAATCCTTCACATTCCAAAGCCATCCCTGGTGAGAGGCTGAGATGACAGCCATGGGCTTCTATTAGGAAGGACACTGGGGAGTCAGGCACCATGACCGTTGCAAAAAAGATTTGACAATGAGCATCCCATAAGCATCATTAGGACAGAAGACCTGAGAATTATCTATAAGTTAATGAGCCCCGCAGAAGCCTCCCCTTCAGCTACCTGGAAGAGAGGGATACCCCCCCACACCCACTTCCTGATCGTGACCGATAATGAGTTTCCAGCCAGCTGGATGGGGACTCAGAGCCAGATGAATTTAAATTTTAAAAATAAGAATGTGTAACATTTCTCATACATCTAAGTTGGTGGAGTCAAATAATTATTTACTACCTTTTCTTTATCTATTACAATTTTGTCATTATTATTTTGTTAATAGTTTGCAGGAGATGCCGCTTTTCTGGTGTCCCACCCTGTTGATTCACATAACATTATATGTCCATCCACGGGACATACTTGTTCAGAGCTGGTGTCTGCCTGCTGCTCCATTGCTCAGCCCCTGCCTTTCACTGTCTGCCTATATCTTTTGAGTTGATGTGTCTCTTGACATCTGCGCTTAGTTATAGTCCAGTATTCCCCCCACTGTCCCTTAGCTCCACAATCTATTTCCATATGAGTTAGTCCCACCCATTCCCATATCTGGAAGTTTTAGCCCCAGTAGGTGACTAAGATTCTGCAGAAGGGTCATCTTATTTGCCCGCTCTGAGCACCAAAATCTCAACTAAATGAATCATATAAAGTAGATCCAATCCACTTAAAAGGTGTCTTTAACTTGGAGTTTTATGCATATAAGAAAAACTTTTATTGAGAATCATTTACCCCGCATTTTGGAATAAGCACTGTATTAAGTCAATGTAAGCATAAGTATATACGCCATGGATACTATCTGGGGATTTGTCATGGTGCTTCTAGCTCCTCCTCATCAAGGAAGCAATAAGCACCCTTAACTGGGATGGTGCACGAACAGTCTCTCTTATAGCTGACATCACCCCTTTTTCTCACCCCTTGACCCTGTAACACAGACAGATTCTCCACAAGAATCTTCATGAGAATCTTGCAATGCTCATCTTTGTTTTTTTCGCACTGGCATGCCATCTCGATGTGAGCCCCTATGACGAAGCTCTCAGCAACTGCCCTTGGAAATGCTAAAGTTCCTTTCAGCATTTCAGAGAGGGAGGCTGCGCCCTCTCCCATATGTCCCTCCGAATTCCGGCTGGCTACTGTAATTCATCCACTCAACAAATGTATTACACTTCGTGCCTCATCCTTGCCTTTTTTTAAGCTCTGGGGATAGCTTTGCTTGTTTGTGGCAAAAAGAAAAAAATACACACACACACACACACACACACACACACACACACACACACACGAAAATATTAAAAAACACAGAGACAGGTACCTCTGACTCTCAGGGTAGGTGCTCAGTGCAGCCCTAAACCTTGACTCACAACTAACACTGATCAGGTCCCAGGGAAACAAAAGTGCCTCCACGTCTTTAACCCTGTGTCATCAAAACAAAAGAAAAATGTGTCCAGATGCTGAGAAGGATCCAGGTTGTGCTCATGTTGATTTTGGAGACAGAGCTTCTCAACGTGGGGAGGGTTTGAGGGTTTCCTCTCAGATTCTTGCATAATAATGTTAGTTTTCCAGAAGTACAAATATCCATCCTTTAGCTTCTTTTTATGTTACAATTTATGCTTCTGGAGATCTCACAAATTAGCATAATATTCTCAAACAAGTTGCTCGTGACAGCTGGAGAATGTTTCGATATTAAATAATTCATATTACTTCCAAATTTGCATAACACGGGTCTAGACAAACCCACATGAAGCCTAAGATGGATTTTTCACACCGTCGATTATGCTAGAATTGCAAAGGGTTTTATGTTTATTAAAATATTTAATGAGATTAAATTAAATTAAAAAAATAAATCGTGTCATATTTGAGTAATTCTGATTTAAAATTTTGAATTTATGGCCATTTGCATTCTGACCTTTAATATAATTTCAAATATTTTAGAAAAGAATCATGATTAGCAATCATGAACTATTTTTAATTTTCTGTCTTTTACATTTTTTCGTTGTATTTTTTTGAAAGTATATTCACATTTTGTATACTTTGAATTCAAGTACATTTATTTTTTAATGCTTTAGCTTATTACTGTCGATAGAAAATATTGTATGATAATCTAGATCATAACATAATCGGTGATTTGGCTGAAAAGAATTAACAAAAATATTTTTGAAATAAATATATAACAATTTAAGGATTTGGGTTCTTTATACAGTATTACACCTTCAAACATGGACAGCTCATCATCAGAACACCCATCCATGCACTATAATAATTAAATTCATTTGTTCTTATTTTGCCAACTTTTAATCATTCAAAAATCATAGCATTATGGATTATTTATTTTGTCATTGTATGAGTATATTTGAAAAGGCAGGATAGACTACGTATCATTTAGTGGTTCGTAAGTTTGGTTTACAGCTTTGAAGTGTTTAGGCTTATGGTATATGGGCTTCTATTTATGCTCTGACCACAGGGCATCTTCATAGTCCCATTGTCGGTCCTACAAATCTTAGTTTAAAACAGGCCTGCACACAGGGACCTGGAGACATACACTTATTTATATTAAATGTGAATGGAAAAACAAAGAAATATTAGCAAGCCAGAATCTAATTAGTTTACAACAGTGTTCTCCAAGCCCCAGCAGAGAAACTTGGAAGGCAAAGTGGTTTAAGTAAGCAAACTATTAATTTAATCAATTCCGTTTATAAAAACAAATAGTCTCCACAAATGGCAATTATGAAGGGCATTTGATAAAATGTGATGTTTATTCTCCATTTAAATTTCTGAAATATTTTAGAAAAGTGGGAAGAATAGAACATCGAATGTCATCTTACATTCGATGGTGAGGTAGCATAGAGTGATACTAAATTTCGGCAAGAAAAGGATGCTGGGGGTATTTTTATTAGTCTGCATTGTTCTTCAATTCCCCTTCAATGCATTTTCTATAAAGTAGAAATCACAGATATTATTCCTGGAGGAAGAGATGAAATCAGGTTACTTTTAGATACTATGCTATATCAAGAAGATCCAGGAGAATCATCTGAAAAGCTTTTAAAAAATAATGAGAGTTCAATAATATGTCCAGATACATGATAAATATGCCAAAGTCAATAGGTTTTTTTTATGTATATTTATACCAGCAATAACAGATGAGCAGACGAGGACAAAGGCAGGCAGTTGTCAAAAGTGGCTTCACGATTCAGGGAGGCGAACAGAAGGTGAGCATTATTTTAACCAGGTCTGTGTGTATAGATTCTCTGTTTCCCAACTTCTCATCCTTGATGATGAGAGTGTCACTTTCCTTTCGTCACAAGAAAGACAGCTTTCCTACGGCGATTTCATCTCCTGCTTTGAAGAAAAAGAAAGAAGGTTAGAGTGTTTTTCTTAAATGTGCTGTTTTTCAAGAGCCTTTAACTCAGAGTCGTTAGCGTGCCAGAGTGGCACGTCTGGGCGTGGCACATTCTGACCTCCTTCACAGTAACTAGAGTAACGACGCTGCTTTTTAAAATTGAGAAGCAGCCTTTCTCTCCAACACCAGCGCCGCCTCCGGCTTCAGAGCTCTAGCTAAGAGGAGAGGTGAGTGAGGTCTCTGTACCGCAGGTGGCTCCCACAAAGCAGGTGGCTCCTCTGGCTGCAGGACCTGTCTGCTTGCGTTTTTTGAAGACATCGAGCCTGTGCTCTCTGTGTCACAAGTTTAACACACTTAGGTCAAAAGACACGCAGCTGGCAACCGCGTTTGTGGAAAGCACGCCTCAGACTGTCCTAGGATGGGACACATGTCAGTCTCAAAACAAACAAACAAACAAACAAACGAAAACAAAAAAAAGTCTTCTTCTTGTTATTGGGAGTTCTGAATGTTCGATTCTTTTTTTTCCCATTGGGTCAAAAGGTACCTAAGTATATGATGGCACATGGAAAAATCGGAGAGAAAAGTCACATATCTTTAGTTTTCCTATTTTCGTTTGTGTGAAAATGTTCAATATAAAGCATTCATGCAAGTCAGAACGTTTCAGTGAACGGGTCTCAGCAGTTTGACTTTATGACAATTATAAATAAACCTATTGGCGTTTTCTGGACAATGCCAGCATTTGGATTTTTAAATAAAAACCAGTGAGTTTCTTATTGATGGCAACTAAGAGGTGATTTTAGCATTTTTATTTAGAGTCCGTTCGTTCAGTACACTTTTCTGAGTTGTCCATGTGCAAGTACACGTTTTTTGTTGTTGTCTGTCTTCTGTGCTATTCCTATAAGCTTGCTATTAAAATACATTAAACTATTTTTTAAAAAAGAAGCATGACAAATATTGATAAGAAATGATAAACTGTTACGTGAACAAGGTCAGATGTGGCACAGTATGTGCAATGTGCTTTCATAGTTTCTTTACTACATATGACACCTCTAAAAGCATACAAAAATGCCGGCAATAATTGTTAAAACGGTGAGCCTCTGAGTAAGGATCTGGAAAACAGATGCAGAGCCGTGGACGGCTGGTTAGACACCCACTTCGCAGTGACATGCAGCCACGCCTGTGGGATTGATGACTGCATATTAATCGCTGAGATAAATATATATGAAAGATCATCCCACTCTGAGAGCTGATAAAGAATCACTTACATTTTCTTCTAGTCTTTGACATGTTTTTTACTTGTTTTTACATTTAGGTCTATAAATCAGTTGGAGTTTATCTGGGGAACTGGCTCTGAGCCCTAGGGTCCTACGGAGTTACAGCCCAGGGGGACTTCCAGGCAGGACGCAGGGAAGTCCCACCCTCGCCTGGATTGTGAGTCAGGACCCCGCCTCAGTTTCGCAGTCTGCGGATATACAGGTGGAGACGTGCTGTTAGCCGTTGGATATAACCGTCTGGAATGGTCAGGTCTGGTGATGCGCACAGTTCAGTAACTTTGAGGGGAACAAGGATTCTTCTAGTCTTGTTATCTGAGGAAATAAAAAAGAAGAAAGGAAGGAAGAGGGGATGGAGAGAGAGAAAGAAGGGAGGAGAGAGGGAGAGAGAGGAAGGAAGGAAGGAAGGACTAAAGAGAAAACTAAAAACTGAACCGTTAACTTTTAAAAATCTGACTCAGCCTTAAGAAGAAACAAAAGGGGAAGTATCACAAAATACTTTTAAAATTCACGTTCCGTGGCCTTGGGTCTAGAAGGACGCTGCCTGGAGCAGGGAGGATGCCCACATGACAGGGAACCCATGCCCTGGACATCAGGTGGAAAGCTCACAGAAGGAAGATTGAATCCAGGGCCACTGAGACTAAAGATGTGAGGATGCTGAAGACCGGCTGGGCTGGGCTGGCTCATCCCGTCACCGTTTGGTCTTTATTGCGCTCCTTCCGTGTGCCTACGATGTCCCAGGTGCTGGAAATAGGGCAGGGAGCAAACTGTCCAATATCTCTCCTTGACGGTCTTTCCATTTTAGTGGGAAGACAGGTGACAACCAACAGTGTACATGTGAACAACATAGCGTATCAGAAGGTGACGAGTACTGTGCAGACACCACAGGACAGTGGGGAGGGCTGGGGAATGTGGGGGTCGAGGGGTGTTCAGAGAAGATCTTGAGAAAGTAGCATTTGAGCCAAGACCTGGGGGTTTCCGTGGAGAACCAGGGGCAGACCGGTCAGGCGGGGGCGAACACGGGCACAGACCGGTCGAGGGGGGCAAACACGGGCACGGGGCCTGTGCAGGAGGGGGAGCCGAGCACAAGAGGAGGGCACGCCACAGACGAATTCGGAGGAAGCATGACGCTTTCACTGGTGACTTCTCTGCTGGGGCCGGGGCTGGACCAGAGGGGACGCATGACCTCCAGCTTTGGGACTCACACTTCCACACGGACTAGTTGATGCCCAAGGCATTTGGGGGTGCCCTCTGAGGCAGGATGACATTGGCAAGAGGTCTGAGGGGCACTACCCGCCTCGGGTGGGATTACCTCAGAGATGCCCCCTAATGCCAAGAGCCCATCACTGCTGGAAAGACTCGCTTCCTAAAGCCTTACTTAGTTCACCAGAAATGTCAGTTTTCAAAATGTGCTGATCCTCCAGCTTCAAGAAGTCCAAATTTGGAGCACGACACAGGTTTAAATTTTTAAAAAGAATTCAGTTGGTCAGATCCGGCCCCAAGGAGGGTTGGAGAGCATGTGTCCTGTGGCCAGATACAAAGCTGGAAGAACAGCGGCACAGAGAGCCATCTGGCTGGCTGGTGCTGGTCACGGTCACCCGGGGAGTGAGTCCCCAGCCCCACCCAAAGACTTTTCCAGCTCCTCTCCCACAGAGGCCAGCGAGGAGATGGCGGTGGATCTGGGTTCCTTTCGTGGTGAGAGACCACTGAAGCTCAGGGCTTTTATTTCTCACACCACAGCTAGGGCTGGGCTGTCACTGTCAAGGTGACACGTGGTTCTCCAATCTCTCTTCTCTGCTAAGATGTCTTCAGGATACACTGCAAAGTAGGATGGGAAAATATGACATAGAAGGAGCCACCTCTAAAGTCAGCACCGGGCTGCGAGGTCCCCGGGGGGTAGGCAGACAGAGTTGGCTCTGCCACTTATTTGTCATTGGACCTCAACACCGACCCTCTCCTGTTGAAGTGTCCCGCTTCAAAGACAAAGGCTGCGTCTTGTTCATGGGCAGCTCTTTTCATTTGTGGTGCTGTCAGATTAAGCATCATCCCAGTGAGTTCTCCATGGAAATGCAAACTCTTGAAGATCCCGACAGTTTAGTGTAAATGAACTCATTAACATTTTTGAACCAACCCCAAAGAGCAGCACCAGCTAACAGAGCTCCAAAAAAGTCACCGGCTGGTGTCAGTTACAATTCATGCCAAGAATCCCCAGGACCTACCTGGAAACTCTTGGAAGACGGGGTATGCAGTGGCGTTGATGAACGTCCATTAGGGGCGTGTGGGGTCAGAAGACCAGAGTTCAAGTCAGAGCATTGTGCTCCCTGGTGCTAAGATTTTGAGCAAATGCCTTAACCTCTCTGAGCCTCAGTATCCTCATCTGTAAAATGGGAACGAAATAAATCGTCCCACATATTACTGGGAGTGTCAAGTAAGACGATGCCTGGGAATGGAGTGACGGCCGTGATATAGCCAGAGGGTGGTCAGGACTAGCCATTGTTGCACAGGGTGTTAAAGTATGACTGTCTCAGATTTCCACTGAAGCCTCAGAGGCCAGGAGCAAATAAATAGGGGTCAGATAGCCCCACATCTCAAGGCGAGAGTCTAGACCACCTCCTGTGATTCACAAGGAAAGTGGATGAAAATCTGTTTTGGTAACTTTCAGCCCAAAGTTCAAGTCGAAGGGACAGGGAGAGAGAGGGTTTCTTGGGGAGAGCAGGTGGATTGCTGGAGTGTTGCCCTGCCCCACAGAGGAACAACCCTGCCCTCTTACCTCAGGCCTGGGAGGGGGTCTCGGGGGCCCTTGGAGAGCTGTGTCCCTCATGTCTATGGATGCAGAGCTGGAGGTGTCGCCCAGTGCCCGAAGAGAAGGGCCCGAGCCACCAGCCTGGAGTGGGAGAGAGTGGGGGGCAGAATGGTGCTGCCGCTGCAGGCACTGTGGGGACGTGAGAGGCTGTTCCCCCACAAAGCAGACCCACCGCGGGAGCGGGGGTGGGGCCATCTCGGAAGCCACTTTGCCTGGGGGGCACCTGGTGAGGCAGGACACCACAGGACAGGGTAGGCTGACAGAGCTTGGAGGCCAAGGGCAAAGGTGAGAGAGATGGTCCCGAAGCAGGAGAAGCTACTGAGAATTCCGCAGGGGCTCCTGGCAGGAAGGATGCTCGGCGAATGTCGCCAAGCCCAGGCCGCCACTGCTCCA
>NW_006494609.1:17302406-17321093 GCF_000325575.1 Pteropus alecto
CCAGTCCCCGTCTCCGCCAACAGCACAGCCGTTCTCCTGGAGAGGTCAGAACGAAGCAAGAGGAAACCAGATGAGCTGAGCCTGTCGCCCACTCCCTGACTCTCAGCCAGAAAGTCAGGGTCACCACTCAGTCGAGAGTTATTACTGAACCGGGAAATGGCCCCACTTCCTGTTGGGTTCTTTCCCTTCAGTTTTAGCCCCGAGTATTATTCTAGGCAGAAAGACCTCCTAGAATACTGTTTTCTTTTGGGGGGTCGGAAGAAAATCTGCATGGCGAATGCGAGCTCACTTAGAAGCCTCAGACCCCAGAGCCGGTTAGGGCTCCCAGACGCCTTTGCTGTGGGCAGCGTGAAACAGTGACGCGGGCTTTGCCATTCATTTCATTTCCTTGCACACGTGCACAGGGCAGCCACGGTGTGCCCGCTCTCTGCTGCACGTGTTGCATTCAGAGATGGAAGGGGTATGGCCGCTGCCCCAGAAACTCAGGTGCGGGGTGGGAAGAGAGACACGAGAACTAGTAAGAGCCACTGGCTTCCGTGGATGCTGGGACGGAGGTCCGTACCGGGCACTGCAGGGCACAAAGTAGGGGACAGGGGAGGAAGTGGACGAGCTTGTTGGAGAGGAGCCAGTTCAGAGATGACTAGGGGACAAGGACAAGAAGGAGCCATGAGAGGGAGTGGGGTGGTGAACAGCTCTAAGAAAGTTTATGGGATTGGAAAGGGACCAGTGTGGATGTGGAGGATGCGTCTGGTGCTCCTTAATGTCCCAGAACCTTTGGACGCTCTTGCTATGTTTAAGAATGTCCCTCTTAGGAATCCCAGCCTTTCCAAGTTAGCGGCTGACAATTCTCTTTCCCAGCATCCCCTGCAGCTGGGGCACAACCATGTGACCTCGAATGACCAATCAGATACAGCCGTGAGAGACCTCATTTCAGAAGCCAGTGGTAAGATGAGAGACACCCGTAGATTCACCTTGAGGACTCTGTCCTGCTGAGGGCGGTAACATGCAGTGCCCAGCGCCATCGGCGCCTGCTTCCATCTGTTCTGCAGCAGTGGCACTGGGCACCCCACTGGGGCAAAACGTGGCCCTGCTCCTGCCCGGGAGCCTCTGAGCTGCACCCCGGCTCTGCTGGAGATGCTGACAGCTGCCAATGACTTTTTACAATCCGCCTTTCTCTTTAGACTAACTAGAGTGAGTTCCGTTGCTCCTAACCAAGAATTCTGACTGGTGCAACCCGGTGGCTTCTATTAGATGCCGCAGAGACCTTACAATTTCCAGGAGCTCCCTGAGGACAGGAACAGAGGCTTCCGGATCTTTGTCACCCCAGCTGCTCTGCTTCTATCTCTTTGACGCACTGAGCTTCCAAATGAAGAGTGTATTCATAAACAATAACAATAATAATAGCGCCTAACATTTATTGAGCACTTGTTACTTGTTGGGCATTGTGTGGCAGATTAGATTTTCCAAGACGGCCAAAACAGAATCTTCTATCTCACACTCACTTCTTATAATGTGACTTTGCCAGTGCCCTTCCCCCCCTCATGAAGTCTACTCTCCCTCCCCAGAATCCCAGAGGCTTCTGACGACAAGGGCTGCCATGCGACTTCCAAAGCTAGGTCATGAAAGCTGATGCAGCTCCGCCTGGTTCTCTCGGCTTCTCAGTCTCAGATCCCAGCCACCTGGCTGCGAGGAAGGCTGGGCTCGGCATGGACATGGCAGCCTGCGGCCCAGCTGAGACCCCAGCTGGCAGCCAGCGCCATCGGCCAGAGAGACGAGAGGGGGGAACAAGAGAGAAATTTCAGCCCCTGCCACCATCTCACTAAAATCTCGTGAGAGACCCAAATGAGAACCACCCAGCTGAGCCCAGTTAAATCCCCCAAAATGTGAGAGGTACTAATAAAATAATTGTCATTTTAAGGTGCTAGGTTTGGGGGTGTTTTATTACTACAGCAATAGACGACTGGAGCACATCGTTCTAAGCAACTTACTGGGTCATTTCATATTCACAATCCTATGAGGGAGGTATTATTACTATTCTCACTTCATCAGTGAAGTAGCAGAGGCACAGAGAGGTCGAGTAACTTGCTCAGTGACACACAGATGGCTAGTGGCGGAGCTAAGATCAAACGCAGACTGTCTGCCTTTAGGGTCGGTGCATGTTCCCACATGGTACGCTGCCTTTCTTGAAAAGCCCTGTTATTAGCAACAAGAGTCATTGGATGTTTGAGTGGGGAAGTGGAGAGAGACAGCCACGGTCAGATCTGTGTTTTAGAAGAGTTGCTCTCACTGCATTGTAGAGGAAGGATTGGGGACAGGTGCCACGGCAAGGCTGGAGGCAGAGAGGCCACCTGAGCCGCTGCAGCACAGGTGGTGATAACCAGGCCTCCGCCTGGGCAGTGGCCGTGGGGATGGACAGAAGGGAAGGATGTGAGAAACAGCTCTGGGATAGATTATTCGTTTGGTCATAGAAATGGAGAGAAGAGAGACGTAAAGATAGAGCATCAGACAAAGTCCCCATGGATTACTTAGGTGGCTGGACGACGAAGACACCAGTCACCAAATATCTTACTGATTTCACCCACTCTCGTTCGTCTTAATGACATGGATCACTCATTCTTTATTGTCAGCCTTGGTCATCAGCTGATATCAGAGTCGTCTTCAAACATCTCGCAAAGATGAGTGAAACCAGACCTTGTGTCAATCAACCCTAGGATCTCGGGGGCCTCTCAACAACAGGCGCTCCTTCCGCGTGTGCTCTGAGGTGGGTGAGGCCTCTAGCTCCACATCTCCCTTCTCCATGCCCCGTCTCAAACATCGATGGTCACCACTAGAGAGGGAGCGGCCGCCCTGGAGAGTCTCACGCAGGCCAGCAATTACATCTTTCACCCACAAGTGACACAAGTCATGTCCACTCACACCGAGGGACCAGATCTTGTCACCTGACCTACTCAACTGCCCGGGGACCAGGAAGTTCAGCCATGTCTCTGGCTGGAGGGAGAGAGGCAGATCGCACCGAGCAATAGTAGACGTCACGACACGCCCTTGCCAAAGAGCAGTGCCGTGGCCCCGCTGTACCTCGACTTGGTTGTGATTAATGCTGTTTGCTCGTTGCTTACGCATCCTTCTCTTTGGCTGGCCATGAGCTCCTCAAGGGCCAAAAGCCTGACCGCTCCCCTCCGTAGTAGCAAACCATCACGTTGATCTGGGTACCAGATGCACAGGCTGAAAATTGATCAAGCTGTGTGTTTTTTCTACGTGCACATCATATTTCAATAAAAAGCTAATTTTTAAAGGGTAAGGAATCACGCGCTCCAGCAGGGTAAAAGCCTTCTTATCTCAGAGTCTCTGAACTTGGGAACGGTCCCATTCACTCCTTGTCTCAGCCACTTAGGGGCTCAGAAAACTGGTCCTCGGTCTGACGGTCATCAAGGAGCAGGACCCGCCCAGCCTCCGAGCTCACGCGTTCTCCGTGGCGTCTCTCTGCTTCCCGGCCGAGGCCGGCCGAAGGCACCGAGCGGGTTAAACGCGTGGCTGGGCAGCGTGAGCCTCTCAGCTGTACGAAGTCCATTAGCTGGAAACCCGGGCGAGGAGACACTGTCTGTCTGCTGGCCCGCGCTCTGGGGAGCTGGCAAACATCTGACCCCCTCCTGGATGACTTTTCCAGGGTCAGCCTATTATGAGCGAATCCTGACTAATTCGGTCACCCTCCCATTTCTCAAGTATGATTTGTGGCTTAATTGCAGCAGGAAAAAAATAATGAAAAGTGCACAGCCCGGGCCATATCCATAATTCATAACCCCAATAAAACCCTTGACGTGCTGTCGTGACTTATGGCAGCCTGAGAGGTGTGCACCCTGGGGCCAGAGGAAGGCCCAGATGTTTCCGTGAGAGAACATTTCAGAGTTCACAGGCCGGAGAATCCAGGCTTCCCAGCCATCACGGCAAAGCTCAGCCCTGGTTCGAGACCAAAGGCAGAGTTTGGCTCAGGGTCCTGGAGCCCGGGAGAGATCGTGCTCAGGCTGCTTCTAGAGAAGAATGCGTCAGAGGCTCAAAGGCTGCAGCCAGGGTCTCAGAGGCAAACTTACAGCACCTCAAGCCGAGAGAAGCCCCCTGCCATGCAGGAGGCTGACCCGCACAGGGACCCAGAGAGCATCAGGATGCTGCATCAGGTAGGAGGTTAGGCTGTGAGTGACAGAACACCCGGGTCATATGGCTTAAACCATAAAGGGAATTTACTGGCTCACATAACTGAGAAGTCCAAAAATTGTTCGAGCTTTGGGTGAGGCTTGACCTTGGAGCTCAAATGATGTCACCAGGGTGAACGCATTTTCCATCCATTCTCTCTTCCTTCCACCTCAGGCTCCACAGCGCCCCCTGGCGATCCCAGGATTTCTCCCCTGGGAAGCAAAAGGGCTGCGCCAGCTCCAGACCTCGCAGCTGCAGAGAAGAAAGATCGTCTCTTCCCCCAGGGGTTGAACGAAGACCCCCAACTCTCACTGGCACCCACTACATCAGGTGTCCATATTTGAACCAACTAGTATTTGAGGGGTAGGGAGCCAGGCAGGACACATTGATTATCTTGAACCAAGCGAATAACTGCAAGTCAACATTTGAAAACGGGAGAAGGATAGTTCTCAAAAGGGAGACTTGTTTTACCAAAAGAAGCAGAAACGGATATGCTGGGCAGAGGTCTGCTGCACAGAGCAGGGGCGGACAAGCGAGGTCCAGGGGCCGAATCCAGCCCAATCTTTGTTTTTGTAAATAAAGCTTCACTGGAGTGCAGCCATGCCCATTCGTTCATGTATTGTCCGAGGCTGCACTCACTAAGGGGCAGTTAAGTAACTACAACAGAGTCCATCTAGCCTGAAAAGCCTAAAAAAGTTATTATCTGGCCCTTTACATAAAATGTTGGCTGACATAAAGGAAGTTTCATTTTAATGGGGACCTTCTGAGTCGATGGCTGGACACAAACAATAGACATATCCAGGGTCCAGACACCTTGAAATCATGCTGGCACCTGTTCCCGCCTAGTGCTCACACTCTGGCTGGGGACTAAGGTGGGGCCAGGACAGCCAGGATGCCAGGAGGGGTGGAGGGGTGTGTGGGCCGAGCATGGCCAGGTCAGGAGAAGTCACCTGGTTCTAGATGCGCTGCCCGCAGCGAGGTGACTTCACAGATGGGTCACATGCCTTTCTTGGCCAGGTGGTTGGGATGGCTCCAAAGATCTCACATCTAACAGAGGATCTCACACCTAATAGTCTGTATTTTTCTGGGTTCTGTTCTTTCCCAAATCTGTTCACAGGAGGCAAAACCCATCACCAGGGGCCACTAAAAGTCACCATCACTGCATGGCCAGAGGAAGGGCGAATGTGGGCACCCCGGACTGCTGTGGTCACCCCTGTTTATCGGACCCTCATCTCCCTGGAGGCCTTAGTTACCTGCTGGAATATTCTCTTGCCTCGTTTTCACTTAGTAGTTTTCATCCTTGACTAGAAAATCAAAAGTCTCAAATCTTCCCAATCCCAATAGTCTGAAATGCCAGCCTCTGGTTGGATGGAACAGCCGATTCCCACTCACCACAGTTGTCTTCATGGTCACGATTACATATGTGCTCATCGCTCTGTGTTTGGACTAGTGCATGAGCGAGGCCGCAGACGGAGGAAGATGCACGCAAGCCTGAGCCACGAGACGTTCAAACACACACTTAGCTTCAGAATCTGTTCCTACGTTCTAAAGAATTTAGTGCTTGCCTTTTACACTTGTAGTTAAGAGATGGTGGCTGAGCTACAGACACCTCTCTGTAGGCAGGAAAACATGTACCCACAAGCACATACACCCACAAAAACCCATCAGCGCCCTTGTGCAAGTCCAGGTATGTACAGCAATTCATAAGAACCCCCGCATCTGCCTGCAGCTCCTCTGTGCGTACATGTGCACACCCCATGCAAGGACATGCATGGATTTACACAGGATGTATGTGTCACATACTTCCAGCGCATTCTCAGGCAGGCTCACACTAGCACGTGTGTGGGCCAGGATCACGTATCACCTGTAAGAGGCCCTAAGCATGGAGAAGCTCATGGATACTCCCTGCTCACCATACAGAATTTGAAAGAAAAGGTTATTTTTTCAAAATGTCAAATGTCACAAAACATATGTGTGTGCTAAAAATAAAGTAACTCCTTTCTGAACTTTTTTGACTGCAATACTAAATTATTGATTTTCCATGCATGCATTGATTTGTTTGTCTACATATTCATTCACCCATTTTGTTCATTTGTTTCAGTGCCTTGGCTTTGCCGGAGCCTTGGACATGTATGTGCTTAATCTTACCTTCTGGATGACCTAGCAGTCACGTGCACACACGTTCACACAGCTGCACACCCCAATGATAAGTGTGTACTGATGCGTGGTCACACCAGTGCTCTCCACATGTGCACGGACACACACACACACACACACGCACGCACACACACACAAATAGAGCTCACAGGAAGAACCCCAGCGCTGCCACCCTCCCAGTCAGATGCAGCCAAGACTCCCGTAGGACGCCTCTCCTTCCTCCTGGTGTTCTGGCCACTGCGGTCCAAGCTCAGCAGGACACCGTGAAGTGCTCCCACCCAGCAAGTCCCACACACCCCGAGGTGGGTTGGCCTCTGGTTCAAAGGAGAGACAGAAGGTGAAGGGCGGGCAGAGAGGGGCTCAGGGAGAGAAAGGAAACTTACCACTCTAGCTGACTGGCTGGGGGATAACAAGGGAATGGCCCTAGGAGATGGCCCAGAGTGGCAGGTGGACCCGGACAGGGGCCAGCACTGTGCTCCGATGTCCGACGAATGACCAGCACGTACCAGTCCCGACCCCCTTTACGTTATGTGACCGCCCAGCCCCAGACTCAGACCTACTCCAAGTTGGGGTTCTATGCATTGCTTTAAAACTGTGGGAAGTCTACGGCCATGCCACCCTGAACAAGCCCGATCCTGTCTGATCTCAGAAGCTAAGCAGGGTCGGGCCTGGTTAGTACTTGGATGGGAGACCACCTAGGAAGACCAGGTGCTGTAGGCATAAAAAATAAAAAATAAGCTGACAAGGTCCTTGCAATCTGTGAGGTCAACCAAGGGTTGCCTCTCCTTAAAAAACAAACAAACAAACAAACAAACAACAATAAAAAAATAAAGCTGCGGGGACCTGGGTCCAGCCCTCACGTTCTGATTTAGCTCATCCGAGGTGGGGCCTGGGCCTCTGAATTTATAGAAACCTGTCCCAGATTATTCTCATGTGCAGCCAGGGCTGGGAACCTCCGAGCCACATGACGTCTGGTGAACAAATGTCCCACGACTGGGCCCTCACTACCTGGCAGCCTCCTTGCTGTGGGAACAAGTTCAGAGTCAAGAGCCTTTCATTCCAAATTCCCAAAACGGTGACAGCGAGCTCAGAAAGTGCCACCATCACCACCGTTCTTGCTGCCCACAGATATTATGTTGTATGCTGTGTACTCTGTATTGTATTTACATAATATATCATATAAACAATAAATTTTAATGAAAACTAATATAATTTTCATCACGTTAGATGAAATCTTGGCTTCGTAGTCCATAAACTCACCTAAACGTTTCAACACGGGCATTCCCCACGTCACTAAGCTCCCCATAGTCATGGTGCTTAAAGGCTGCGTCAAACCTCTGAATTAATTTTCCTATTTGATAGATGAGGAAACCGAGGCCCAGAGAGCGTGGCGGGGAGGCCACACGCACACACTGGCCCCTGGGCTCTGCGCCCTCCCTGTAGTTTAAATGTCAGGAACAAAACAGCATTAAATATAAATACCGAACCGACCAGGAAAAAGCACACTTGGCACGCAATAGAGAAACGAAACGTTTGAGGAAGATGAAAGGCGTTTTGTTTGCTAGCTTGTATAAATATGAAGCAGACAGAGCTGAGAGGGCATGCGACCCTCCCCCCGCCCCCCAGCGGGTCTAGGGCGAGATGAACAAGGCGCCTCCGCCCTCAGAGGTAACAGGGCGCCCGCGCTCTCCACGCCCACCACTAGGCGGCGCCAGAGCAGCGGCCACGGCCGGACCAGCCAGGCCCGGCTGGAAGCTGCAGGACAGGAAGGGGCCGCTGGAACCCAGGCTTCTGACCAAATTCTGGGAAAGACTAGGTAAGAGAAAGCACTGGCAGCAGAGCAGAAGCTTTTCAAGGATCCCCTCCACGCTACCTCTGCATCCTCAAGTATCTTAAGCTTCTTAAGTTCCCCAAACTGCCCTGATCTCATTTGTCAGCCAGGAAGAATGGAATGAGACAATGAGCCTCTGGAGGGCGCCCTCAGACACAAAGCGGAGAAAAGGCTGATCATTCTCACTGTCGCTCCCTGCGCTTTCACAGGGGCCCTCCACCCTTCCACCCACAGACAGATGCAGAACTTCCCAGCCAGGCAGGACTGGAACCCAGCCCCTCGCCTTTGCAGCCCAGTTCAGAGAAGTCTGCCGGCGAGCCTGAGGTCACCCAGCCCTCTCGGGTCTGTGGTCTTTGCCAGGCTCTTCTGCATCTTGCTGCCTCCCCAGGGGGCCAGACAGCCAGGCAGCCAGCCAGTCCCCCGGAGGTGTCCCATCTTCGCCCACCCCACCTCTCCTACTGTGAAACGTTCTTCAGGATACCTGGAGTCTCTGGCAATATATAAGAAGGAACTTTTCAAGTTGCTCTTCTAGACACATTTATGCCTTGGGTTGAAAAAAAGACACTACAAAAAGCTTTAAGACAAAAGCCACATGGATGTCAGGAGTGCGTGTGGGGCGTCTTTACAAAGCAAGCGGTGACATCGTCCGTTCAGGGGAAGTTCTGAGGCGTCCGGTCCTACAGTTTATCCCACGGACTGGGGACTCGAGAGGTGTAACTGCCCAGGGCCACACAGCAAATGCGAGGTCGCTCACCTCCACCCAGCTGAAACGCCCACCTGACTGGGAGCCCTCAGCCCAGTCTCGGTGCTCTGGGGGCTGCACAGGTGAGTCTACCCATCCTTCACCTACAGGAAGTCTGAGAGACAGAAAGATGGAAAACGGAGGAGGGAAGCCAGTGAGCAGGAGAGGCAAGACGCCCGCCCGGGCCGGAGGGGACCACGTTTCAGAAGGGGGGGCCACCGTGTGCTGCCTGCCTCCACCTTGTGCCAGATCCCGTCTCGTACTGGGACGGTGGACCGATGGCTGACACGCGCTCCCGCCCGGTGCACAGCGGTGAGAACACGATAATAGTTATCGCCATCGCTATTATTAACTCTCGGGCACCCAGCCACTGCCGGGCATTGGACGCCTACCACTTCCGGTCCCACGAGAACTCGACGAAAGTCCATATTGTCCTCTCCGTGCTCCGGAAGAGAAGATAGTGGGGGAGGCAAAGTGACTTGCCTGGCACCCCACAGCTAAGAACCGAGGAGACCGGTGTCACACCCAACTGCAGTGCTGGCTTTTCTCGAGCCAGGGCACACCCCGGATGTTCAGACTGGAAGGAAATGTCCCGCTTGCCTCTCGAGAAAACATCCGGGTGGCGCTGGCAAGGGCAACTGTACATACACGTGCACTGCGCAGAACATAATGGAAATCCTACCCATCATAATTCCGTTCGGGCCTCCAGTCCCTTCTCACTGAAGCATGGGTGGAGCCTCAGTTAGCTAGAGAGCTGTGTCTCCGTTTGAGTCAGAGCCCAGGTCCCTCCCAGTCTCGTTGTTTGGATTTTGCACACCCGCTTCTCACTGGCCTCATCCCTCTCCGCTAGACAGCTGAGTGGGCACATCTCGAATGGCTAGAAGTTCTCAGTCGCTCCTGGCACAGCTCCTCAAGGCAGGCCAGCATGGCCCTGAGCTGGCCTTCAATCAATGGCTCACCTCACTGGGTCTGTCTGTCTGTCTGTCTACTGGCCTGCACGATCCTTGAAGGCGAGACTGACTTATTCATCCCCTGATCCCCAGCGTCAGTCTCGGGCTTGACACGAGAGGGTGCCCGGCCTCCAGCTCAAGGGGCCCTAAATGTCAGTTGCTAAGGGTCTGGGAATAGGGCAGTCCTCATCCAAGTCATGATTTCAAGCTTGAGTAACGTCCTCCATGCAAATGCCTGGGGCAACCAATTGCTAAATGTCCATGGGCATTCCTATACTCTGAGCTGCAGCTCCTTTAACTCAGGAGACGATGTCACAGCTGATACCGTGAGAGACGACCACACCTCATGCGAGGCATAGGAACAGTTCTAAGTGGAACAAATATTTACATGCAAAAAAAAAAAGTAAACACAACAAAGCAAACTCTCAAAATGTGAGAAGAAAGCACAGCATTTCTGCATCTAATTCCAGAAAAGGGGGAGTCCTTTCTCTAAGAATAATACAAAGCTCAAATGCCACGACAGAAAAGATGATTAAATTCTCGTCAGTAAAATTTAAAGACTGCACAAGGAAAGATTAAAGTCAAAAGGCCAGCAACGAACAGGTAGAAGCATTTGCAACTCGTATCACAGATAAAGAGACAATTTCTTTGGTATTTAAAGACCTGCTATAAATCAACAAGACCAAACTCAATAGAGAAAAGGACATAGATGGCCTGGGTTCAAATCCCAGCTCTGCCTGCTACTAGCTACGTGTCTGTCCTTAGGCAAGTTACTAGATCTCACTAGACCTTGGCTTTCTTGTCTGTAAAAGGGTCCTGGCCGCATAGAGGTTATTGTGAAAAACTAAATACACAAATTATTCCTCAGAATTACCGTGGTTTATTTGTTCGTTCCAAGACTGAGAGCATCTCGTGGATGGGCGTGGGGGGTGGAGGAGGGGATCCAGCATGGACCTCTCTGTCGGGCAGCTGTGTTTGGTGAACTTGCCAGAAATGGCAAGGCGGGTCACGATAAAGGATCCAATGCGGTTCTTTTGGCCTAAGGCAGCAGTTCCTGCGATAACCCTGCCAGGTCCCCATGTGCGTCCAGGTTAGAAGGAAGGCAGAAAAGCATAGCCAGGACTCGGCGTGGCAAATGCAGGCCTTCCCGAAGGATCGTGGCAGCTACACGGCCTGGGTGAAAGTTAACATTCATAGACTGTTAATTAGCATGTGGAACAGGAAGTCTCTAAATAGCTTTGCAGCGAGGCGATTGGCAGGCTGAGGGCGGGCGCTTAAAAGCCTGGTTTAAAAGAGGGAGGGGGAACACTGGGAAGGCGACACAACCAGGACGAGCCTGCAGCTTTCCACATCACAGCAGCCCAAAGGCCCGTTTCTGCTGGCCCCGCTTCTGGAAGTAAAGCCGCCTGCCCTCGCGGTGGGCTTTGAAAGGGCACAGGGCTGCAGCAACCTGGGCTGGAGAGAGTACAGGAGGGTAATGTGTGTGTGTGTGTGTGTGTGTGTGTGTGTGTGTGTGAGGCGGGGGCGGGGGGACCACCTGCACAGATCACAAATGCTCTGCCTGCCTGCTTTTCTTGATGAGCCAAGATTCAGTGTGAATGGTCAATGAGATGTCACGGTGAGTTAAGATGGTGGTGGCCTTGATTCAGTGAAGTGGATGCCTTTGGCATGAATCATGTTTCTGGGGAACTTGAATCCCAAATCTGCAACCCAGTGACCCCTTCCTTCCCTGGGCCTCGGTTTCTTCTTGGACAGAGGGAGGCCCCAGCTCTACAGCCTGCTAAGGCTGTGGGTGTCTCCGTGGAGCTGGCTGTCGTCCAGTACAGACTCTAGTCCGAGGGCAGAGGTTCCCAGGCATCCCTGCCCGAGACAGGTCACAATCAGTAAGCGTTTCTCCCCGATGTCCGTGCCAGCTTCTGCTCTCTGATGCTCTAGACTTTGCCACAGCCTTCTCACGACCCTGCCAGCCCACTGCCCAGTACCCACCTTGGGTTAACTGCCCTCCACATCTACGACGGGAGGACTGAGCATCATGGCTTCTCCTAACGATGAGCAAGTGCAGGGCTCATATCCCATATATCTGCCTGTAAGATAGGAGCACGCCACCAAGGGTCCAAAAAGTGAACTGTTGTCAAGTCTTATGAGAGTCTAAGGGAACGTGTCCCCTGGCCATGAAGCAGTTCCTAGTCTCTTCCAACCAGCCCCTCAAGGCCCAGCCAGTGGACGCTGCCTCCAGGAAGCCCTCCCTGACTTTACTAGCACTAGCTGATCATCTACAACACACCAGGCACTTTGGAGAGCCAGGAGACCCGTGATATTTCCCTCTCTTCTGAGCTCCCTGGCTGTTTCTGGCCTCCCGATTACTGGCTCCGTTGCCCTGTGGCTTTTCCTCGATTGCTCACCCTTGTCTCCCTGCCCACCACTCCTAGAATATGCATAGCTTAGTGCTTAAGAGCCAGACAGCTTGGGTTCAAATCCTGTCCATGATGCTCCTAGCTGTGTGACCTTAGACAATTTATTTAACAGCTCTATGCCTCAGTTCCCTCACATGTATAATAAGGATCATAGTAGTTCTGGCCTCATAGAAGTTCCATGAAGATTGAAAGAGTTAAATTTCGTAAAGCTCTTAGATCCCAAGTAAGCGGTACGTAAGGGTTTAGTTTTAAGTGAATAAGGCAGTGGTGAGATAAGGCACACATCATCCCCCCGGAGATCGCGAACTCACATGCCTAGAGACATAAGCCATCAGGCCGACGACGAGCAGAGAGAGCTGGGCGGGGCCTGCAGGGCCGTGGAGAGGTCCAGCCCCGAGAGGGCCGCAGCGCCCGTCCTCACTGCCCTGCGGGAATGAGATACTGGATCTTTCCATTTTCAAGAGAAGCTACAAGTCCTGTTTGAGTGTTTGTTTTTAATATTGGCACTAATTTAGAAAAAAAGTCAACACGCTGAAAAACTTCTGTCCACATAAAACCTGGGCCTTGAGGGGCTGGTTTATGCGGCTTTGTTCGTAATTGCCAAGACATGGATGCAACCAAGACAACCTTCAGTGGGTGAATGGGTAAACTGAGGTATGTCCAGACAAGGGAATGCTATTCAGCGTTACAAAGAAATGAGCTCTCAAGCCCCGAAAGGACGTGGAAGAACCTGAAATGCCTATCGCTATGTGAAAGGAGCCAATGAAAGGGCTACATACTGCAGGATTCCACCTGTGTGATGTTCTGGAAAAGAGACGATACAAAATACCAGCAGTTGCCAGCTGGGGAGAGAGCAGGGTGACTAGGCGGAGCACAGAGGGTTTTGGGGACAGTGAAACTATCCTGTGCGACACTGTCGTGATGGATACATGGCATTATGCGTGCGTCAAAGCCAGTAGGATGCGCAGCACCAACAGTGAACCCCAGTGCACAGTATGGACTCGGGTGACGATGACATCTGAGTGCCAGTTCCTCGATGGTAATAAACGCACTGGTCTGGAGAAAGAGGTGTCGATCATGGGGGAGGCTGTGGGCAGAGGGTACGTGGGAAATCGCTGTATTTCCTGCTCCGTTTTGCTGTGAACCTAAAACTGCTCTAAAAACTAAAGTCTATTTTTTTTTTAAAGCCCATTACTGAGCAAGCAAAACACACGTACAGGTCAGATAAGGAAGGCCCGTCTGTAATCTCTATCATGCACAGTTTTGTTCAACAACCAGACTGTAAACTCCATGAAGGCAGAAGCCCCGCTGTTCTTGTGCACGGCCGTGTCCCCAGAAACGGCCTCACGCCACGTGGAGCAACAGTGGATGGCAGCGATGAAGGAATGAAGGAAAAAAACAAGCAAACGGCAGGTCCTCGACCAGAAAGATGATGCCGGAAACCAACATTTACTAAGTGCCAGCTATGTAACAAGCACCATCCTGGGCACTTAATGAGCCTTGTCAGAGGAACGCCACTTAACATTCTCCTGATGAAGGTATTATCAGCTCTGCTTTGCAGGGGGAGCTGACAGAGGCTCAGAAAGGCTGCTTTGGCTGCCCAGCATCACACAGCGGGTCAGGGGCAGAGACTGGAGTAGTTGCGAGGATTTCCAGGATTCGAGGATGAAAGCTCCCCCTCCAGCCTGCCTTGGGAAGGATGGGGGATGGGTGGATAGGTAGTGGATGGATAATAGGTGGATGGACGGATAGATGGATGGATGGATGGATGGATGGATGGATGGATGGATGGATGGATGGATGGACGGATAGATGGATGGATGGATGGATGGATGATGCATGGATCTGGAAAGCACGTTCCCTAATGAAATTTCCAGCATAATCTTTCTTCCCATTCACTGCAGACACTCGGCTTTTTCTATTAGGCAGCTAAATGAGATGCCCAAATAGAGTTAGTTTCACAGTTAACAACAAAGCCAGTTTAAACTGGGCTGGGTGGGGGTGGGGGGTTGGAACACCTGCCTTCTGTCTTCACACCTGGCCAGATATAAACAACATAATTAGGCTAATCACAGAGCCATCCAAATCCACATTTCCTAAACCCCCCACTGAGGACCAGGAAGAGCTGCCTCCCTCCCTCCTCTACCCCACCCCACCCCCACAGTAATGGGTCCCACATACTTCTGACCTCGGAGACGTGGCTAGTGGGGAGCTAGCTAGACTGCTCCTTTCAGGCTGAGCCAAGCTCCTGTGGAAGGCTCTTGACACTCCCCCCGCCCAAGTGCCCGATGCCCTGTGAGCCTGATTCTGATTTCAGACGTTCAGGATTAACAGTCGCTCCTCGACTTAGGTGCCTGGACCAAAGAAAGCGTGGTTACTCTCTGAGTGACAGGGGCATTTTGTTTGTCCCCAGACCCTCACTGCTAAGGCCTGCCTCTGCTCTTTATGTGTCCCAGGAAAAACCAAGTGTTTTCTCCAGTTAATACGGTAATTATGGTTCCCAAGTCAGTGGAAAGACTAAGCCTTTCCCAGAGTCTCTGAAAGGAAAATTCTAAACCCAAGTGCAGTGAACTGGCGTTTTGGAAGCAGTGGCATCGTGGCAGGAAGCTGGAGGCCAAGGTCCTGGCTCCTGCCCTTGGCCTGACTCTTCGGTCTCAGTTTCTCCATCTGTGTAACAGGGTCACCACCCACGGCACAGGCTGCTGAGGCCCAGGGAGCTGGAGCGGTGGCCGGCGGGTGTGTTCCTGAGTGTGTTCATTCAACAGGGACTTAGCGGTCGCCGTGCGCCAGAGTGATTGATCCCATTCAGTTCTACACAAACCTTCTGACGTAGGCACTAGTATTTTCATTTGAAGAAATGAGACTCAAAGAGGGTGGGCGACATAACCAAGGCCACCTAGTTAATGACAAACGGAGCAGTGGTCAAACCCTGGTGTCTTCAGAGCCAAAACCTGTGGTCCTGCCTCTAAGCTACAGAGGTCCCCATTGGAATGCCCGGGTCAGAGCTGAGTGACCTCAGGTGAGTCCGGGTGAGGAAACTAAGGCTCAGAGAGACTGTGACTTGCCCAGTGTTTATGACCACCCTGGGGCAGGAGCCGGGCGACGTCACAGACGGTGTCCATGGTCTCGTGTAAAAAACTCTTTTGCAAAAGAAGCGCCTTCCGTAAGCAGCTACCTCTGTCTGTCTAAAGCAGAATCACCAAACAGCAGGCACATGCCGGCAGCGGAGGAAGCCCTGGACACCACCGTGAAGAGCAGGGTCCCCAGGGAGAAGGTCGTTCCCCTCACAATTCTTCTTCAGTCTTGCTGACTGTGTTGAGGAGAACACTCAACCAGTGCTGATGTCTTTAACGCCCCCTAACACCTGTTCGTGCCTGTTTTCCGACTGAGAGAAGGCCTATCTCACTCACAGTCACATCCTCCCGCAGACGAAGGACAAAAGCATACCGCTGGAATAAAGCACCTTGCTTTTCATTTTGTTTATTTTTAATATTACTTTCTGTTTATAGCAAGGGGTACGATTTTCTGCTTTTATATAGTTTTGTCATATATAGATAGTGTCCTCTTTAAAGAGATGTATTCAAGTAAAAAGGGGATCCAGTTAAGAAAAAGTATTAGTAACGTGGATATAAAATTTTATTTTTATTTAGTTTAAGTTTAATTTAAAATTGTTAAATAAACAATAGTTCAGGCGCTTTGCATCGATGGCACATGCCTGCGTGACTCCCGTGGGTGCGGGGGCGGGCGAGTCCTATTCCGTCCAGGGCTCCAGGTCAGACTGCATTTGACCCAGATGAGGGTGCTGTACAAGGCCAGGTCCACTGTTGCGTGTCCTGCTGTGGCCGCACCGGACACCGTGTAGCACTGAGCCTGATGACTGGCCCAGTCAGTTCTCGCAATTCCCAGCACACACGCAATCAAAGCCAGTATGCAGCGTGGCCTGACCCTTTGACGGGACAGGGAGGGGACCCTCACCCTCCAGTCCCCCCCGCAGAGGAGCCTGGGGGCAGGGTCCCGGATGTCGACTTCTCTGCCAGTCAAGGAGGATGTTGCGACCCCTCTAACCCCTGTTACGTGGTGACTTCCTCCTGTATGTAAAGGTGCCCAGACTCTGGGTCGCTCGCCTTCGGGGCCTGGCCCTGGTTCTGGTCTCTCCTCCAGCTGGATTATAGAATGTTTCTTATGTCTCCTTGGGCTCCCCGCAAGCGCTAACCCAGTCGATCCCCACCGCCCTACGGGCACGGTACCATTGGTCTACCCAATCTACAGATGAGGAAACTGAGGAAAGGGCATTCAGGTCGAGAACGACCACGGGCAGCAGATCGAGATCTGACAAGTCTGTCAACACGGCCACGAATGGCCGAGGCAGGTGAAGTGCTGCCTGGCCCCTTGGTTGACGGGGCCCGGTGTTCCCGCCCCATAGCTCAGGGAGTGGGCGTGCGAGACCCGCTCCAGCCGGGGGTAATGATGCCTGTCCCTCAGGGGAGACGGCAGGACAACGTGAGAGAGCACGCGGGCAGAGCTCGGCACAGAGCAGCACCCCGCTCCCAACCCCCTCCTTCCTCCCCTCTCCCGAAGGCATCCCCTCATTCGTGCTTGACCTGACCACCAGCGGCACACTGCGAAGACGCACAGGTACCAGAGACGGTGCTGGATGAGAGCCGAGCCCTCTGACTCCCTGCCCTGGCTCCCTCGCTGCCTGCCACGGGATCTTCTTCTGGTTCCTACCCAATCTGAGCCTCAGTCTTTTCATCTGCAAATGGGCAGATGTCCCAGATCAGGGGTCAGAGACCTATAGCCTATGGGCCAAATCTGGCCTGTCTTTGTAAATAAAGTCTTACCGGACAGAGCCATTCCCGTGCATTTACATGTCACCCACGACTCATGACCGTCTCGGCCCCAAAGTCCAACCCCCATCCTAGCAGATCCGGGCCGACTATGTTTTGCTCACTACTGTTTTCCCAGAGCCTAGAACAGCGCCTGGCATTCAGCGGCTTCCACTAGACATTTGTTGCATGAATGACTGAATCTCTAGCGGCCATGCCCGCTTTGATAGTCTAAGACTGCGATCATGGCTGGTAGCCCGGGTCCCCTCAAAGTCCTGCGACCTACGTGTCTTCTTCAGCTGTCATTCAGCAGATGGCTCAGTAACTATGGCTGTCACGGAGATGTGCCACTCAAGTCTCTTCACGAAAAAATGTGCAGTTCAGCCGCAAGGAGGGCTGTTAGCTGACAGCCTTCAGCTGTGGGTCCCATCCAGCTCCATCTCAGCTTTCGAGCCAAGGTCAGGCATTTCTGGGGCAGTGCCCAGCCAATAACGGGTCTTGACAGGGGTAAGAGGGCCTGGCCACTAGTGCTCAACGCAGGACTCCTTAACTGCAGTCTTTTATCTGGAGCTGCCCATTGCCACTTGTGGAGGAGGAGACCAGTCTCAGAGAGGTGTTGGGGACTGGCGGAGCCAAGGACCACAGCCCTCTTGAGTTTGGGAGCAGCAAGAGGTAGGCACAAGGATCATGTAACCGTAGATTGCAATGTCAGCTTTATTGGAGCAGCAGATCGGCCAAATCTGTGACTGTCTGAGACTTCCCACACAGAGTTCAATTTAGCCACACAACTCGGGTAAGGATCATGTAACCATAGATTGCAATGTCAGCTTTATTGGAGCAGCGGATCGGCCAAATCTGTGACTGTCTGAGATCCCACACAGAGTTCAATTTAGCCACACAACTCGGGCCTTTTTCCTCCCAAAAGGAGGGGCGAAGTTGCACCCCCTCAGTCCTCAACTCAAAGTCACCATCGGCTCAGTTACTCCTTTGAAGAAAAGACTGAGTGAGGGGCTGGCAAGAAGCCAGGCTGTTTACCTCTCACTTTTTTATCAGGCGGACGCGAGAGCAAGCGGTGTCCCCTCCATGGGCACTCAAGGAAGGCGCAACTGCCAGAAGGGGCTTGACTCAGATCACATGTGGGCTGTTGGCGGCAGCGTCGCGCTTAGAAGAAGAAGAAAAAACTGACATGACTGAGCACAATATATTGAGAGGCCCGGCTGGAGACGGATAGCACACTCCAGAGGTGGCACTGGACAGAGGGCGACGATGGCAGCAGTCACAGAACGAGGGCAAGGCCAGGGGACCAGCCGAGGGGACACGTCACCACTCCCTAGGGATGCAGACGGACGCGGAGGAAACTGCTCCTGGAGCCCAGTGAGCGCGCAGCCTGGCGGAGGGGCTGCCTGGTGGGAGCCACAGTTCTGGAAGGACGGGGACACCCCCTTGATGCAGGGGAGAAGCAATGCTCCAGCCTCCCTCTGCTGCCACCCTGTGCGCTCCCAGGGTCCTCCCTGGGTGACGGAGCCACAGGGAGTGGACCTGGAGGGTGGGGGGCCACGGAAGGGATGCCGTGGGCGAAACA
>NW_006494609.1:17321115-17347875 GCF_000325575.1 Pteropus alecto
GCGTGAAGGCATCACGCCACATCCTTCATGCGCTTTAGTTCGTCCTCCAGGATGCTTCGCGGTAGGAGACATCTCCTCCTTCTACAGGTGAGGAAGCTGAGGCCCAGAGAGGTGTGAAAACCTGGCCATAGGACCACAGTGAAGAGTCACAGGGGCCAACCCTGGAACCTCCATCTTCAGTCTTTCCACTGCCTCACAGCAGAGGCATCACCACGCTCCCTGGGGCTCTGTCTGGGTCCCTGTCGGGGTCCCTGTCGGGGTCCCTGTCAGGCTGGGGGAAGGCTGCCTTTTCCTGACTGAATGCCCCAACGTTTTATAAATCCGTTCTGCGTTAGTTCCAAGCACCATTTTATTTGCCAATTCTGCAGCAAGGTGCGAGTCTCCGCTAATCCAGCCCCATCGACTGGCCCTTTTGGCTTCGTGACCAAACGTGCCCTTATCGCGTCTCTCCGGCCATTTAGAAGCTTCTGCTCAGCGTTTGGCTTGTGAAGTGGCCAGATGCTCCTCCTCAGGAGAGCGCAGATGAACGTGTCTCCAGACAATGAGAAAAACAGGAGGGCAGGAAGGGTGTGAGAAGAGGCCACCCCATCACTAAGTGAGAGGCTGGAGAGTCCTGTGGAATTGGGGTGCAGTGAGGGGGGGCATGGGCGGAGCACGGCTGCCAGCTTCCGCACATAGCGGGTTCTTGTTAGATTGTTCTGGAATGGATGTGCACCTGCCTTGTGCCTGTTAGGTATCATGTTCCAGGAAAAGTGTCCAGCACAGAGCCGGAAGCTCCAGCACGGTCGAGCCGGGCGATGAATGCTGTGGCTCTGGTGGCGGGGCCGCGGGCTCCCATCCTGGCGTCCCTGCTCACTGGCCGTGTGATAACGGCTGAGCGCTGGCCTTTTCGGTCTCATTTTCCAAATTTGTAAAATAACAGTCATAAACATGAACCAGATGACCAGTACTCAGTCCCCCTTCAATCCCTGTACGACCCGTCCACTCTTCGATATGGATATTTTTTCAGTCTTATGTAAAGTGATGTAAAAAAATGTCCAAGGCCCTGCAAACCGCCTTCCCCGCCCACAGATACCACATTTCCAGCCCGACTGCCCCCAAACTCCTGCTACATGGAAGTGCTGCCCTCCACCCCCATTTATCTTGCACATCATTGGAGTCAAGAGCGACCCTCTGAAGTCAAAAGGCCTCGGTTGGAATCCTGGCTCTGCCCCCTGCCGGCTGTGCAGGCTTGGACGCTTCCCCTCAGTCTCCTCATCCGTAAAATGGGCGCACATATCTACTTCCTGGGGCTGTTAGGAGGGTAGATGAGTTGATATCGAGAAAGCACCTAGAACAGTATGTGTAAATGCCATGCCGGGCTGGTTAGATCATGAACCACATGCCCCCTCTCGCCACAGCCATTCGTGGCAGCTGCTCTTGGCAATGGGGGTATGCCAATAATCTCAGGAGCTATCTTCACAACGACCTTGACATCTGCTCTTATTATTCCCGTGTCACAGATGAGTAATCTCAGGCTCAGAGACGTTGACTTACACAATGTCAAATAAATGGCTGTAAAGTAAATGAGAGCATGGATCGATTTAGCCCCAATCCTGAACAAAACACTGGGCACGCAACCTAACTCGATATGTGGTGGATGAATGAATGACAGAATGAATGAATTATTCAAACAGCACAGCGGCCGATTGTGGTGGGGCTGGAACCGCAAGGCAGATGGTCAGGTTGCATGAGAAGAGTCTCGCCCACACCAAGACCGAGGGGCTGACAGGCGATGAGATGGTCGGTAACTAAAAGTTAACATGCCCACAGTTTCCGGTGCTTTAAATGACACCTGGAACACAGTAGCCACTGATAACTATACGAGGAAAGAGAGGAGGAAGGAGGGAAGGAGAGAAAGAAGGCAGGAGAGGATTAAATTCATTCCCATCAGAAGCTCTGCTGTTTCCTTCATTCAACCCAATAGCTGTTAAGCACAACCAGCCATTAGGCCCCGTTCCTGGTCCTGAGACAACAAAGCAGATGAAATTCCTGCCCTCTTGTAGCTCACATTCTCGTGGGGAGAGGACCATCAATAAAGAAGGATTTTAATAAAGTAGATGGCGCTGTGATTTGGCTGGTAATAAGTGTTCTTGAAGAAAATAAAAGCAGACAAGTTATTTAGGGAGGAAGAGAAGGGCTTTGTTGTCCGTTTTACAGCTATAAAAATCCTAGAGCAAGGAAATTTACTTGGGGCCTTTTCAATTGAAAAAAAGAGAGAAAAAAGAACACTAGCTACGCTATCATTCAGTGAGTGCCTGTAGGGGCCAAGCTGTTTGCATCACGATCTCAGGTGATCCCCATAGTGACCATATGACCAGTACTAGCCCCTTTCATAGATCAGGTTCAGAGGTGTTAAGGAAAATTCCAGAAGTCAGACAATTTGTAAGTGGCAGCCTCAGATATATTCTCTCAGCTTTATATCCACCCATTCGCACTGTGTCCGGGGAAGCCGCAGTCCAGAGTGTACACATGTCGTTTCTCACACCCGTCAAGCAGTTGGCTTCCCGTCTGGCTCTGCCAGGAGGGGCGCTGGAAGGGACAGGGTGGCAGGAGGCAGTCTGACGTTCTCTAATGTCCCTACCGCTATCACGCAGCAGTATCCCCGTTCACCCCAGCTCTGCGGTCCGCTGCAGCCTCATTTCCTTCCCCATCTCAGGGGTCTGATCCCCAACTTCACAAGTCCCTCCTCCAAGTTCCCCAGCCTCAGTCCTCCCGTCTCCGTGTCCCATGGGTGGCAGCTGCTTCCTGCCTTGACCTCTGGCTCAGCTCCACACTCCATTTTTGCTCTTTCAGACCCCCATCACCTGCCAGGTCAACCCCCATATTAACCCTGTTCCCTGGGATGCCTCCTGTAGTTTGCTTTCCTGGATGCACCACAACTGATGAAATCCCAGCCAAGAGAAGCCGCGGGACAGAGACCCGCAGAGATGGGTTCTGAGTCAGCCTGGCCGTGCGCTTGGCCTTGGACGCCGTGTGTGCCCCGGTCTTTGGAAATAGGCACGCGGTGATCCTTGGCACGCAGAGTGGCAGTCCTACTCATCGAGCTGTTGCTCGGGTGGCTTGGGAGGAGGGCCCTTCACAGCCCTTCCGCTCCTTGCAGAGGTCTCTCGTTTGCGTATTTGTTCCATCGTTCATCGTCTGATGGCAGTCCTCCTCATCAAGCTGTTGCTCGGGGGGCTTGGGAGGAGGGCCCTTCACAGCCCTTCTGCTCCTTGCAGGGGTCTCGTTTGCGTATTTGTTCCATCGTTCATCGTCTGTAAGCTCCGTGGGCACCCTTCCCTAGAGCCAAGCATGGCACTTGGCACATAGTAGTTTGCAGAGAGACTAACCAAGGGAACTCTGAAAGGCACCATGGCCCCAGTGGAGATTCGAACCCACATCAACTCTGACTCCAGTTCCAAGGGAAAGATCATGTGACCTGCCAAGACCAAGCTGGGACGTCCACACTTGCCCCTGGCTGGAGTCACCATACTTGAGGAGGGAAGTAAAAACCATGCGGGACAATTGCACCCAGGCTGAGGGTCGACTACTCAGGTTCAAACACTGGCTCAACTGCCTATATTGGGAATCTAGTAACTCCTCTAAGCTTCAGGATTTTTTTTTTTTTTAATCTGAAATGGAATAATAATAGCATCTATGTCTCTGGGTGTTAATGAGGGTAAAATATCATTTGGGCTATTATCAGGCTATAATGAGAGAAGTCACACATCAAGTTCAAGGATTCCGGGAATTCTGGTCTTGGGAGATAAGCAGACGTTTGCTCACCAAGACAATAATGAAGTTAACATTATTAACGTTTTCTCCTGCACTCAGCATGCTTTTCCCAAGCACCAACCTGCTGACTGCCTTTTTTTCTGCTTCCTATACACCCAGCCCAGGGTCTCGATCTCTCCTCACCTCTGTTCCTAGCCCCGGGTTCCTGGAAAGGTGAGCTTGGGCAAAGCGCTTCACCTCTCTGAGTCTCTGTTTCAACATCTGTAAAATGGAAATGGGAGAATTAAGTGCGATCATCATCTATTAAGGGTCTAGAGGGAGGGCAGCACACACAGTAGGTCTAGATAAATGGCAGTTTGCTTCCTTCTAGAATTGCTTTATTTTTGCCACCCAAAGATCCCATGGTGTTCTGTCATGGGGTGGGGAGAATGGGAGGAGTATCTTGGGGAGACCCTATCTCATTCATTTGTTCATTCATTCATTCAATAAAATACATACTACGTGCTGTGCGAAAAAGAGAAGCCTGTGGAGGGGGGTCCTCATCACTGAACAGCACCCTTGAGGCTGAGCTTGGGTCGGGGGGACAGGCCTGAACAGTAAAGGCAATAAGGTACAGGTAGTGATGAAAGAGAGGGGTCCCTTGGTCTTGGGGTGGGGGGCACACAGGAGAAGGTGACTTTCTCCTGAGTCTCGAAGGCCATAAGGGGTTTTCAGAGCCTATAAGAACATTCCAGACAGCGGGAATAACATTATAAGGTCACGATGGATTCACATAGGGGGTGGCGTGCAACTCAGCATGGAGGAGAACATGATGGGGGCATCGTGCAGGGCTTTAAATGCTGGGCTAACATGGATGGGAGCGTTAGATAGTCTAGATGGTGTCAAAGCTGATGGTGTCAAGAGGCCCTGTGCACAGAACTTCATTTACTGGCCACCTACTATGTGCCGGCCACTGTTATGGAGGCTTTCTATGCTCTCCTGGTGTTTTTCTGTTAGCAAACTAGAATACTTTTTGTTCTTATTATAAAATGAATGCAGACTACGTTTTGAAAAAAATCAAGCAATATAAAATGGGGAACAAAGACGGGAATCTTAGATAGTGAGGGGATTGAGGATGGGTATGCTAGAGAGTGGGGGATCGAGGATGGGTATGCTCCAGAGTGGGGGATCGAGGATGGGTATGCTCCAGAGTGGGGGATCGAGGATGGGTATGCTACAGAGTGGTGGGGTCAAGAATGGCAGTGTTGAAGAGAGGATGGGTATGCTATAGAGTGGGGGATCGAGGATGAGAATGCTAGAGAGTGGGGGATCGAGGATGGGTATGCTACAGAGTGGGGGATTGAGGATGGGTATGCTAGAGAGTGGGGGTCGAGGATGGGTATGCTACAGAGTGGTGGGGTCAAGAATGGCAGTGTTGAAGAGAGGGAGCAGCAAGAGTCCAGGAGAGTGGGGGTCAAGGTCTCACAGGTTCCTGCCAGATCCCGAAGGGCTTTGGGTGCCTGGCTCAGACCCATCACATTATCAAATTAAGGCCACATCACTCTCCTATCTCCTGCTGACTGCTTGGGCATCTGGAAGCCAATTTGCAAGTACTATGGTGAAAAAAATTATGGATTAACGGCAAGCTTTGTGCTCATCAGAGTCCTAATTTCCACTGGTTTTTGGTTTTCAGCTCTATAAATCCTAAATGTGCCTTTCATTTCATTTTTCCAGCCTTTGAGGACATCTGTTTGGCATTTGCCTTATACGATTGGGAAGGTGGGAAGGGGGTGCCAAGTAAGTTCCTTTTTAACTTCTTTGCATTGAAGTAAGAGGCCACAAATGTGCCCCAGGGCACCGGGCAGCAGCCGCTCTCTCCCAGCTCCCGAGGCCGCTGCTCACCTTCCCACCCTCAGGTGCTTTATAAAGATGGCTCGAGTTCAAGTCCGTGTATTAAAAACACGATCTACAGGCCAATATAGATAGAGCAATTTCACATGTTTCCAATTTATGGTTTCTAGCATGTTGTAATATGGATTTTATATACATGTATAGTCAGGTTTTTTTCTTTTCTTTTATTCTTTCAATGCTCCTTACTTTGCCTATACATTTCCATTTTAATTTGGCCAAATGTCGCTAGCTCGATCAGTAAACTTTCAGTAGGGGACAAATGCTTACATAGATTCGAAGATGCTGCTTGGGACTGATGGTGCCAAGAGGCCCTGTGGACCGAACTTCACTTACCAAACACCTACTATGCGTCGTCAGCCACCGTTTTTGCGCTTGATCTACGCTCTTGGGTTTTTTTTCTTTTAGCAAACTGGAATACCTTTTTTTCTGATTATGTATTAATGAAGGCTACATTTTGAAAAAAATCAAGCACTCTAAAATGGACTTAGTAGATTGCAAACATCCCCCATATGCTTATCCCAAAGGGATAAACACTGTTAACAATTTGGTTGGTGTGCACTTCCAGATTATTTATGTATAATATTCAGAAAATATATAAATCAATGCATATTATAAAGATTATATAAAACCAAGTAATATCCTTTGTAGTATTCCATAATTTGATGTGTGTGTGTGTGTGTTTTAATTTGTTTCCCTCCATATCACTGAATGTAGATTTTCTTCAGTGGGTGCAACATATTTTATTGGGGGGTGGGCACCCTCTTTGTTGAACCTGCCCTCTATCAATGGGTAGATATATGTGTTTTCACTCCGATATACATGGTGGTCCTGACCCTCTTCCTCCAAATACCTTTGCCTTTTGTTCATATTACTCACAGGATCAGTTCCGCCTAGGGGAGTTACTGGGTCAAAAGATAGAAATGTGGTTGATTCGAATCACTAATTTGATATAGTTGAACCAATTTCCCTGCCACTCGCTGTGCAGGAGAGTGCCTCCTCCCCAGCCCCTCACCTCATCACCTTGTCTAAACCCTAGCTAACCCTGCAAGGGAAAGCTTCATTTCCCTCAAGCCTGAGGGAAAGTGAGGCTTCTGAGGTTAAATGCTTAGACCGCCCACCAGTCACCCAGAGCCATCCGACTGCAGGGAAGAATATGCTGAGCACACGACAAAAGATGTCTAGGCTGGTCTACTCCAGACCTCAGGACTCTATAGAAACCCCGCAGAAAAATGTGTGCCCAAAAAGAGGAGGCCAGGTGGGCACCCCCGGGCACCAGTGCATGAACTAGAACTGGGCACCCCCTCCAGGCGGAGGCAGCCCTGCGCCAGGGAGCATGGTTTGGGGAGCCCAGAAAAATTCAGACACCTGTCCCCCAACTCCCTCCAGGAAAACCTGCACAACCGTGTTTGGGCTCCTCCTGGCACCTGCACCCCCGCTTTGACTCCCCCATCTGCCAGAGGGGACGTGGGCCTGTCATGGGAGTAAATCCCATCCAGGACGTGGAAGCAGACGTTTCTGGCTGTCTTTCTCCCTGGATGGTGGAAGATTCTGGGCCTAAAGCCTGCCCTGCCCCCTGCCTGGCAGCCAGGGCACCACTCCCCAGTTGGGGAGACTGATCATTTCCCCCCATCTGCCCCTAGGCCTGCGTGCTCTGCTCTCCTCCGAAAGCTCGAGTCATTTTTATTGAGTTATAAAGCCAGGATTGTTTTTGGATTGGCTTGGTAAAAAGACTTGGAAACTCAATAATCTGAACTTCTCAGGTTTGGAGACAGATCTTGTTGCTTAGAGAGATAATGAGGGCTGCGTTTGTGAGCATTAAATTATTTTCATTTTTCTGGATGGTGCTGGGGACTCCTGGGTTCTGCCCGCTTCATGGGGCTGCTGGTGCACACAGCAGAGGGGCCCTGGAGGGGCCCTCCAAGTGACAGTCACCAGCCCCCAGCCCTGGAGGGGACGCAAGGGGCATCTGTCCCAGTCTCCTCTGTGGGATGTGAGGGGCTTGCAGAGGGACCGTGGCTATGAACCCAAGTAAACTTCCTCTGGGACAGAGGTGGGTGGCTCCCAGTCTGCTCTTATTCTGCTGCTATTCACTGTGACCTCGGCAAGTCAAACACCGGCTCAGAGCCCCGGTCTCCACATCTGTAAAACGGGAACCCGGAGGCGCCCCCTCCTTCCTCACAGGATTACTCGGGCTGGACTTCTCTCCCTACAAACTAACGGCCCATGTTCTGCCTTTGTCCAGCCCCGCCAGCCATAATCCCAATGGTAATGCAGGAGCTAATGATGGCTAGACAGATCCTAACACCAACTCCGTGAACGACCCTGAAATGTCAGCTTCCAGGCTCAGTCACTTCATTCACATTATCCCCCACGCTCACAAAAATGATAAGTCAAAATAATGGTAAAATCAGGAGCTAAGGCTTCCCCGGCGCTCACTCTATGCCCAGCACCACCTCCGACGTTGGTGCAATGGCTGATGGGTGAAGACAGGAAAGGCACGTACCACAGTGGCTGGTTCCGCCATTATCCTACAGAGTCAAGCAGTTTGCCCAAGGCCATGGACTTGAGCGGCAGAGGAAGGATTTAAACCTGCACAGCCTTGCCTCTCAGGTGATGATGAGGGACTCGATGCCCCCAAACCCTTGGCCTTGCGCATTGCAAGGGAGTCGGGGGAGGAGATGCTGCATTTTTTTAATAGTCACAGAAGGGAGGCTAAGATGGGATCCCATTGCCTCCCAAAAGCAGGGGACTCCAAGTCACCCCAGCTGCCCCTAATTCCAGTGTTCTCAGGCCTGTCTTTAGGTGAGCACTGGGCAGGGCAGGCACCATTAGGCGGAGCGCAGACTGTGGCTAATCTAAAGTTCCACAGGCACCGTCCCCCAGCCCCGAGGTGCCCGTTGGAAAGCACACGCCGTGCCAAGACCCTTTAGCCGGCAGATCCCCTCGCCCTGGGCCGGCCGGCCGGCGTCCCTTTCACATCTCTGGCAGGGCAGGCGCGGAAACTAAATGGCATCCGTAGGGCAGGACCACTTCCAGACAGCAGCGCCCTTATAAAATAGGGCACCCCTCTCGGAGCTGGGCTCTGGATCCCGTCAAAACAACGCGTGTCTTTCCTTTCCTTCCTCCAGAAGGTGAAATACAAGCCTGTAATAACACCGCACCCCTGTTCGCCTCTGGACAAAAGTCAAAACTCGAATCTGATAAATCTGAAATCAACGTTAATTTTCTAATTGGGCTTCGCGGGGCTGGACGTGGTGTCACAGCTGGTGGCGTCTCACGTCATATGTCATTGTCGTGCTGACAGAAGAAATGAATCTTTCCAGAGATTCAGAAAGAAATCAGTATTTCCATGATTCTAGGGAACTAAATACTACCCCATTCCACTTAAACCAAAGGTGCTTATGTCTGGCCCTTACGCCTTTGCAGTGACCCCAAAGGCAGACCAGAGGGTGACCTTTCACCCCTCTACACTTATTCACAGACCAAGGACCCTCTCCTGATCTTCACTCCAATCTGAAAAACTCCCACTCACCTTCCAAGACCCGGTTCAGAATGCCAGCTTCTGAGGATCCTTCCCGACTCCTGGAATCAATTAGTCACAGCTCCTCGCCAGACATGGAGGCTCTGATGTGCCCACACACCTCCCTAGCCTGCCTAGCCCGTTTATGGACCTCGCCTGGTTCCTTTGCCACTCCTAAAGCAACCACATTCTTCCGACGGTCCCCAGAGCAAGCACCCAGCACTCAGGAGGTGCTTGTTGGCTGACTCAGTAATTATTACTTTTACTATTAGTGTAAAGCAGTCATTCTAGACTGGCTGATTTTACACACCTACCCCTGGCCCCTGGGGATCACTGGGCAAGGTCTAGAGACATTTTTGATTGTCACAATTTTGGAAAAGAATGTTAATGGCATCTCGTGGGCAGAGGCAGGGCCATACACTATGGCTTTTGTGAGCCCAACTCACTTTCACCATCATTTCTTCTTCTGTAAGAAAAATAACTAAATATTATATTTTAAAACTAAGTTTGGTGTGAGGCGAAATATAATCCAGGCTGGTTTCATTATATATTCTTTATTATGATATTCATTTTTTCCCTTCTGATTTTAAAGTTAGATTAGAATTAAAACATTTTCATAAGCTCCTGAAAGAATCGTGAGCCTTGGGCACTGGGGTATATTGTGATTAATGGGTGAGTGGGACCTGGGTAGAGGCCAAGGAGCCTGTTAAATGCCCTACTATGCACAGAACCACCCCAAACAACAAAAAATCATCTGGCCCCAAATGTCAATAGCACCTAAGCTGAGAAACCTGTTATGAAGGAAAAGCCCAGAATGTAAAAGCCTGGAAACCGAACGTCTGAGCTCCCATAACACCTGTAACACAACACTGGTAATTAGCAAGGCTTCGGGGTAGGGAAGAAGCCAATGAACACGGAACACATTTTCATTAGAGCATTCATAAAAAATCCAAATGCATTTTTTTCTCTTTTTCTCCAAATGGTGGATAGAGCACGGAACACACATATTTTGTTCATAGTCAGCTATGCAGGCAATGGGCAACACTTCATTATTCAGACAAATTGGGGAAGTCCCATGATGCCTCCTGCCTCGTGGTCAGCTTCTCATTATCAAGAAACAGAGCTAGTTGCTCAGAGGTACTGATGCTGTGCCCGTCACCTGCCTGCTAAGGTGTCCAGGCGAACCTGCCCCTGGATCGGTTTCCAGGCTGACTCTTCTAAGAGAGGTGTCGGATAACAGAGAGTTCTGAGTTGGAAGGTCTGTATTAGTCAGGGTTCTCCAGAGAAACTGACCCAATAGTGTGTGTGTATGTGTGTGCGTGCGCATGTGCGTGCACACACGCGTACGCTTGTGTGTGTGTATGGAGAGAGATTTATTGTAAGAAATTGGCTCAAGAATTATGGAGGCTGATGAGTCCAAAATCTGCAGAGTAGGCTGGCAGGCTTGAAAGCCAGAGAGAGTTGCAGTTTGAGTCCATCTGCTGGTCGATTCCTTCTTACTAGGGGAGGCCGGCCTTTATTCTATTCAGGCCTTCAACCAATTGGACGGGGCCCACCCACCTTAGGGAAGGTAATCTGCTTTATTCAAAGTTCATCAATTTAAATGTCAATCTCATCCAAAAACAACACCCAAATATCTGGGTACTATGGTCCAGCCAAGGTGACACATTAAATTAACCATCACAGGGTCTAATTTTTTAAAATTCCCTGTTGCCTCTCTCTTTCTGAATGACCAATGAACAACCATGCTGGAAGGGGAAATACACAAGGTTTCACATCAAAAGGAGGCAGTTAGCATTCCCTGAGTGCTTACTATGCGCCAGACATTTGCAAACATGACTTCCTGCGGCTCTCACTGGAGTCCTGGGAAGGCGATATCACTGTTCTCATCTGACAGTTACGTCACTTGCCCAGAGTCCCACAGCTGGTCATCAGCAGAGCCAGGACTCAAACTCAGGTCTCTCCTGAACCCAGAGCAATGCTCTATCGACCCCCAGGTGGGCAACAGCTACCTGGGTGACACCAGGGGAAGGACGGAGGCGGCCCAGAGAGAGAGACGAGCACTGGATCAGAGTCATGGGAACGCTGAGCAGCACACTGACACACATGCTGGGAATATTTAGGTAACGCATTAAGGTAATGCACTATTGGGCAATAGTGCATGCATATGTTGTGCATTTTGGAACAATTACAGTTGTTATAATAACAATAATAACTATAAATAATGTATATGTGGTAGTGAAATGGTCATATGTCAAAGGCGAAAGAGGAGAGGCTTAGGAAAAAATGGGTAGAGGGAAGCAACTTAAAATTAATGTGACTTTGGAGGCAAACCCACGTGATTCCACAAAGCCCCTAAATAAATGATCAACAGCTTCCTTCTTTCAAAGAATGCTTTGCTCGCCCCCTCTGTGAACCTCCTAACAGCCTGGTGACGTGGGCAGGGCAGGGACTCTCCACCCATCTGATAAGTATGAAATCTGTGGCTTAGAGAGGTCGAGCACCCTGTCCAAGGACACGCAGCATTATGCTTTGGGATTTTGAGCCAGGCCTCATTCCATTGCTGTCTGCACAGGGAGTACCAGCGGTCCCCAAACTTTTTGGCATCAGGGACCAGTGCTCCTATGAAAATCTAATGCCTGATGATCTGAGGTGGAGCTGAGGTGGTGATATTGAAGAGGAATTTTCCTCTCCAATGGCTAACCTTGTAATCAGCTCTTTGTTCTGCTTCTGTAGACATGCTTGCCACAGAGACCGAGGGGTAGGGTGACCTCGAGATCAACTGAAGACTCACCCTCCCCTTTGTTTATTCTGTCTAGATAACAGATGCATCCCCTTTGTTTGTTCTGTCTAACTGCCCGTTGCCCATAGCAACTCCTGTGCTCTGTGACCGCCTGAGGACAAATTAACCAATTGGCTCATGCCAGCTGTAACCGCGCAGATAAGCCCTATAAAAGCAAGGTTACCCCTGAGCTCGTGGCCCAGATCTTCAGAGCACTAACTGGGACCACTGGTGTAAGAAACCTGAGTTCTCCAGTTCTCCAAGTGGTGCTTGGTTTCTCGCTGGTCTGATTTTTTGGCGACAATGCTAGCACTGGAGAGTGGCTGCAAATGCAGATGAAGCTTTGCTTGCTTGCCTGCTGCTCGCCTGCTGCTCGCCCGCTGTGTGGCCCGGTTCCTAACAGGCCACAGACAAGTACAATCCACAGCCTGAGGGTTGGGGACCCCTGGAATCGACAGCTCAGGGAAAGGAGAGTCTGGAGCCTTTAGAGGGTTCAGGTATTTCCTTTCTTCCATCTCTCAGGTCAAATTGAGATCCGAACTCCTTCCCCACAAAAGAGGAGCCACAAGAATTAGCAACAACCTACGTGACCGTCTCCTCCCGGTACTGTGGATAATAAATAAATAATGGGCCATAACTAATTAAATAGCAGTTGCTATTGCTATCACCATCATTCTCGCTTCCAGGTTCAACAGTCTGCGCTGCAGCACACAAAATCCAGAGGCCCTCAGCAGAGGGAGAGGGAGAAAAATGACCGTGCACGTGTGTCTTATAGTCCCTTGTGTGTCTTATAGTCCCTTGTGTGTCTTATAGTCCCTTGTTCTGCCCCTCTTCTTCCAAATGTCTCCCAGGCCAAAGATTGCCATGGCATCTACTTATCAATTCCTTATCTTTCACCTCAAATGTTCCTATTTACAATCTGCAAATCTTGGCTGGGAAGAGAGGTGAGGACTTACTCTCGTTTTCACCCAGAAGGCCCAGAGCCGAGTACATTCTGGATTTCCCAGGCTTGTTCATGATAATACCCGCCACCTTCCTCCCATCCCCCCCTCCCCCACCACATCCCCCGCCCTGTGCAGACGCCCGCTTGATTTTCTGCATGGCATGTGAGGCCAGAAAAATTCAACACTGGAGCCGATGATGTTGGAAGGAGCTGCGAGAGGAAGACACAAAATCGGGACTGGACCTTCAGCCGGGATGGAGAAAGGCAGGCTTGCAAACAACCGGCGGGCTGGGGAAACTGGCTGGCTGGTCCCCAGCAGCAGAAGGGCAGAGGGCTTTATTTTTTAAAAAAATATCTTTTTTTAACTTTGGGGAAAGGTGTTGGTTGAGTTCATCACACCCCTTGTTTCATGGCTCAATCTCAACACTGGTCCATTCGAGGCATCTGTCTTGATTCATTTACTTACTTCTTTCCTTTTATCCTCATTCCCAACCCCATTCCCCTCTCCATGGGCAGTCATTTTAATGCCTGCACCCTGTGTACATCGTATTCGTGTGAAAGTATTGAATTTATATAAATGGTATTAGGCCACAGATCTCCTACTTTTTACTTTTTTCACTCAGCACTATGTTTTTAAAGATCTATACTTATGCCGTTAACTGCTGCACAGTAAGTACCCCGCAGTGTCTGTCCACATTTCACGTACCCGTCCCCACAGGACAAGCACCTAGGCTGCCTCTGAATGCCCAACGATCCTAGGATGAACATCCTGTATGTGTCACCTTATGGAGATGTGTGGGAATTTCTTTGAGAACTAATATCCCAAATGGAATTTCTAGGTCACGGCGTGTACATATACATCCCAATTGTACTAAGGCCAAGCCAGGCGGCTCCCTAAGATGGCTGCCCCCGTCTAAACATTCCCACCTGCACAAGGTTATCTACATCTCCGCATCCTCACCAATGTTTTGCATTATCCTGCATTCTGTTTTATTATTTTGCCAATCCGACAGGTGTAAGCAATATCTCATTGTTGTCTTAATTTGCATTTCTGTTTGCTGCCCAGTTGGAGCTGCCATGTTTGCTTGTTAGCCTTTCGGGTTTCCTCCAAGAACTGCCTGTTCACCTTTTTTACCCAGTTTTCTCTTGCAGTTTCTATTTCTTCTCGTTTTGCAGAAATTCCTTGGAATATTTTCAGTATTTAGGCCCTTGTCCATTTCTGACATTACGAATACCTTCTCTTGGTCTGTTATCTGTCTGTGAACTTGCTCCAAAGTGTCCTTCACTGGACAGAAATCTCTAATTGTATCATAATCGAGTCCATCCTTTTTTTTTCTTATGGCGTGTGCTTTTGAGACCCCCCCACACACACACACACACACACACACACACACGCACAGGCACAACACACACGCACACACATGCAATAGTTTCCCACAAAAAAAAAATGCTACGTTATCTTTTTCTATATTATCTCCTATACGATCTTCTATTGATATTCTAGTCTTGCTTTTGAATTTAAGTCGCACTCCCTCTGCAGCCTGCCTTTGTAAGTGGTTCTGTCTTTCCAGCTCCAGTGACTAAACTGTCCATTCTCTCCCCCATCGGTTTGCGGGAGCACCTTTATCGCATCCTGTGTTTCCATAGGCACACATGGGTCAGTCTCTGAGCCCTCTGTCCCATCGGTCCAATGGAATATTCCTTTTGCATAGTGTTTTCATCACACGCCCAGGGAGAGGAGGCTCACTACCTAAGAAGAGAGCGAACAGTAGCGGAAGAGACACGGGCACTGGAGTCAGGCGCCTTTGCATGCTGGTCCACTCTGTGTTCTGAGTTATCGTCCATGAACCTTGGTTTCCTCATCTGTAAAGTGGACAAAATATTTAGCTGTGATGACCATATGAGAGAGATCTCCACGCAGGGCCTAGAATGTAGCAAGTGCTCAGTAAATGTTAACTTCTGCAGTTAGTCTGATTGCACCTGAATGTGCTTCCTGGTGACTTTAAAATTCTGCACTTTGCTGATGTGCATTCCTCTACCTGAAGGCCCTTAAATTATTGGCAGAGAGTGTTCAGTAATGCTCATTTCCTCTCCTTGGGTCTCAGCTGCCATATAGTACAATAGACGTGCCACTAAAGCAAAGCTTACAAACTCAGCCAAAGTCTGTTTGCAAAGGTGTTTGGTGTGGGCTGGCATTTTTTTCCCTCTTAGAATCCAAATCTACTTCTCATTTATAAAAGTGGGCAGATTTCACCTGGGAATCTAGAGTTCTAGCATCTCTTGAAGAATAAAGGTTTTAGCAATACTGAGCCTATTTCATTCATGGCAACAGTCCGGGGGACCTGAGCCGCTGCCCCCACACACAGGACATGAGCTCTCGGTTTGCCACAATCTCCACCACTCCCTATTGCCTGCTTCACTCATTTGTGTTACTTCTGGCTCTTTTCGCCTCTCCTAGTCTGAATCCTGGGAACCATGAGTAGCTACCCAGAGAGGAAACGTACTTGATAAATTGCCAGGGGAGAATCTAACTACTCGTGATTTGTTACAGCCTTTACTTAAAACAGAAGCTCCTGGCCTTTGAAGGAGAAGCTCCATGAAGAAATTCATAGCCAACTTGTTAAAGTTAGTGGAAAGGCAACTTTGATTTGCAAACCCCATGAAGACGGTGGGCAGGTCCTGGGCTGAAGAGGATGGGGACTGGGAGGCCTCGCAGAGACCGTGTGGCCTAGGAGTGCCCCTAGGGCACACCCTTGTCACATAGCGGTACCAATCTATCCTTGCCAGGGACCTCCTGACTTATTTCACCAGTCATCTGAAGCAGACCTTCAGGAAATAGGCGTGGCCTAGAGGGGTGATGCGGGAGTGCCGTGTGGACACAAAAACTAAACAAACAAACAAACAAAAATCACACTATGGCCCATCCTGGAGATGAAATTGGCCCTTCCAAGTTCATTTCCACAGGACTTCTATGTGTACTGACAAATCGTCTCATCAGGTGTCTCTCAGTATAACCTATGCATCAAGGTGAGAACACACGATTTAGACAGAGCCAGCGTTTAACCGCTCATGCAATCTTGGACAAGTCACCCTATGTCACCCAGCCTCAGTTTCCTCATCACAAAAGTGGGGATAACAAGAATACCTGCTTCCCAGGGTGGCTGCCCTTAAGCTGATGGGCCCTCATTCCACAGGTGACGAAACCTGAGCGTGGACAGGGCGACTGACTTACCGCACATCCCTGCTTTTGAAAGTTCACATGGCTGGCTGAGATGTACACCGATTAATCAAATCCAAGAGAAACGTATCAAAAACAGATTCCCCACTACAAACAAGAGGGTACGACTTAACCGGGAAAAGGATAAACACAATCATACTTAGTGCTGGCCTGGCCGGAGCGTCGCAGGTACACATACAACGCTGTGATGGGTCCGTCTTGTCACTACGGGTGAGAAGCCATGTCACACAGTGGGGTCTCGATATATGTGTGCAGAACTGTTGACCTAAAAGCAATTTGGCAACTGTCCAGAGGGCTATTAAAAATGTCCAATATCTTTGTTCCTTTTAGCTTCTCTCCTGGAAATTTTCTAAGGACCCAAAATATAGGGGGAAAAAAATGTTTAAAGAAAGAACATATGTGAGCTCACTGCGTAAGTCAGAAATGCTTTACAGAGTTTTTTGCAATTATGAGGAGTAATGGGTTGAACAGTGAGGTCAAGGGTCAGGCTGCTGCTCATGTCCCGGGAACATTCCTTGTGGCTGTAAAGAACCGAATCTCCAGGCCTGGTGGTCGGGACATGTAGAGAAATGAGGCGCCTTCACTCAGCGGGGTTTGGAAGAGACTGGGTAGCAAAAGGGAAAATGTTCACATTATAATGTGAAGTCCAAAAAGCAAAGTAAAAATATATATATATATTACAGAGGCATTGATGAAACAAAGGAGAAAGAAAATGGCTGTCAGAATAGTAAGATGAGAGAAGACTTACATTTTTCCTTTCTGTGATTTTTCTAATACGTATACATCCAGGAGATGGGCTGTATTCTGAACTCAGACTGGGGTCTCTTTGTCCTACCACAGACTTGTTGACCATTTTGTAATCGAAGCCACCCACAAAGCATCCACTATGTGCTAGGTATGCATTTTGCACGGCACACTCTGCCATCCCAACAGGGAGCTCCGATCCCTGCTGGCCAGGCCTCAAAGGGAGGACTCAGTGTCACAGATGCAAGACCGAGAGAACAAGGAATGTGCCCAATTTCACACTGCTGAGAAGGGCAAAGTTGGGGTTGAAACTCACCCCCCATATGACATGTGGACAAAGTCTGGTCTCCAAAGAGGTGGGCTTTGGAAGATGGCATTAAACAGCCTTGAATGACAGTGCCCCAGGTCCTCCTTGTTCGACTCCTCACAGGACTTCTGCTGACCTCGAGAAGAAAGATGCTCCTTTAGAAAACAGAGAAAGCGGATCTGGGGCCAAGAACCCTCCCCAGACAAAGAGAATGAGCTAGAACAGAATACCACTGTGCTTTCATTAGTCACGTCAACTTTACCGTCACTTCCTCTACGGCCATGTTCATCTCTGCTGGCAGTGACGCTTGTTTCCTGTTAACTGGAGTGATGGAAAGATTCCTTTGCCTTTCCTTTTCTCTATGAGTTTCAGAATGTGCCTCTGTAAACCTATATTTCGGGATTTGGGGTTTCTGAGACTTTAGGTTTAACCACACCCCGTCACAGTGTTTTACAAAACACCTGAAAACCCTACCATAATAGGGCAAGTAGGGTCCAAAATTTAATCACAAAAGATGTGTTGCATTATATTATGAGGTTAGTGAAAACCGATCCGCCGATCGGGCCTAGGCTGTTTCATTTTGAAATAAATGCATTTAAGTTTTAAAACATGAAACAGTTTAAAGAAATATCAAGTAAACCATCATGCTGGTGTTAGGTTGATGTGCAACGTACAGCTGGTTGACATTTTGGCCACGCTGTCTTCGATCAGGCCTCCGAGATTTTCAGACAAATCGTTTCTTCATGGCCTGGGTTCAGGATGCTATTTGGGGTTTCTTCTAAGCCATCAGCCTCTCTGGGGACTGGGATTCACGTGTTCTCCTGGAGTCTTTTGCTTAGACTAATCTGTCCCACTTTAAGTTCCTCCAGCACTGCAGAAACTCGATGACAAAATGGAGAGCTGGCCAGTGGCAGGAAAATACCATTGGAAGTCAAAAGGCAGCCAAACCCTTGGTAAGCGGATTAACTCACTTAGCCACTGGAAGGTAAGCCTTTCTGGAGATGGCATCCAAGTCGGGAGGTGAGCCAGCCGGCTGTCTGTCGGTGGGCTCCTTAATGCAAATGGAATGTGGGTTTGGAGCGCTGATGCAAATCCAGAGGGGCCGGGGATGGAGTGCTCGGGCCCTGACTGCTTCAGCCTGTGAAAGCCACGGTGAAGCAAATTCGAACTTACGAGGAAGGGAAAAAAGCAACAGGAATAGAAGTGAATATCTGGGAGGGGACTTTCCTTGAGCTCACTTCCCCCTTGAATTCCAAACCTATTATATTCTTAGTGTGTAAAGGAACACTTTCTTCAGGAAGAATCCTACTGCACTCTGCAGAGAAGTTAGGCGTTTGCTAGGCTGATGGGTAGAGAAATAGACAAAAGCCATTAACATCAGTGGAAATTGCAAAGTTAAATCTCCAGATCAAATACGAGAGTTCGAATCATGACTTACAGATCACTGCCCTTTCAGTAATGTGTGTGTGCTCAGCGTACGTATTATTTTTTTAAAAAATAGCTTGGCTACTATCCTTCAAATATCCAAGAATACATGAAAAAGATACTCTAAGGCAGACTATCCATCCATTCCTCCAGTGCCCTAAGCTGTCAGTCTGTATGAGGTTAAAACATGAAAAAGCTGGTTCCCAGACCACAGGAACTTAACTTCTTACAGAAATGCCTTTACTAAATTGCACCGAAATAATAACATCCTTTGCTTTTATATTGGAATGTTACAGCATCTTTAGAGAAATCCTATGCTGCTTAATATCTTCGTGAGTAAGAATCCTCATGAGAAAACACTATTTGCAACATGTGGAACAAGGATTACTTTACCTCACTTAAGAGGTTGGTATGTTTCCTTTAATCAGACAAGTATTATAGACTCCATCCTATTTTTATTTTTGCTTTGGTTACCGGGAAGCTCAAAGTTACACTATCTGTGTAACACCAGTAATTATACTGGCCTAAATTTTGAGTGTGATCATGTTTTCACTTCGGTATTTTTTAACAATTCTCAACAATTAGTTTAATAGTCCTATTATATTTAAGTCTGGTGTATATATATATATCTGTTATATACCAGATATATTATACGTGCTATATATTATATTGGGTCTCTCTGTGCTCAGAACTGACAGATATCTAACTCAAATTAGTTTAAGAAATAAAGAGGGGAGGGAAATCTTATTGGCTCACACATCTGAAAAGTTGAAAATTTCAGGGTAAATCCGATCATAAAACTTTAGAGTAGGGACAAGTTAAACAGACAGGAGCTGACCTGAAATAGCTCCCCCAATGACCAAAACCAGAGCAATCCGAACAACGAATAAATCACATAGTATTGAATTATAACCCAAAGTATAAAATATACATGAGTTCACACTTATATAAATGATTGAATAAATAAATAGGAACAAGAAACAAATCTTTCTTACAAAAGAATTTCAGTTATATATTGTAGATATTCCCTTTATAGGAGGTGGAGCTTAATTCCCCCTAGATCGCCCAATCCTCTTGAGGGGCTAGATTTAGTGATGTGCTTCCCAAGAGTAGGGTATGAAAAGGAGAAAAGAGGACTTTTACAGAGGAGAATCCTGGCAAACTCCACCTTAACCGGGTGTCAAAAGTCAACATCACCGGTGCTGAGTCATAGTGATGTCGTGACCCCCAGATATAATATGATGCAAAGGGCACTTCACGTCTATCATACTGTATTCTTGCTCACACTCCATAACTCCAGTCTAATCATGAGAAAAACATCAGACAACCCCAAGGCGAGGAATATTTTATAGGAAGGAAAGACAGAAACTGTCACAGACCAGAGGAGACTAAGGGGGACATAATGACTAAATGCAATGTGGTACCTGGATGAGAAAGAAGACATTAATGGGGGAAAAAAAAAAACAGTGAAATCCAAATTAAGCCTGGAGTTTAGTGAACAGTAATATTCGAGGCCGGTTTCCTACTTGTGACGGATGTGCCATGCTAAGGTATGACATGGGACGTTAACAGCGGGGCAAATCGGACGAGGGGTGGAGAGAACACTCTGTGCTGTTGCCTTCATCTGTTCCGGCTGCTATGACAAGATGCCATAGACGGGGTGGCTTATAAACCACAGACACTTGTTTCTTACAGTTCTGGAACTGGAAGTCCAAGATCAGGGTGTCAGCTGATCCGTTCTGGTCAGGCTCTTCTTCCTGGTTTGCCGATGGCCATTTTCTTATGTCCTCACAAGGCAGAGAGTAAAAGAGGGATCCCGTGTCTCTTTTTATAAGGACACGAATCTCACTCACAAGGACTCCACCCTCAGGACCTAGTCATCTCCCAAAGGCCCCATCTCCTCACACCATCACGTCAGATGGTAAGATTCACCTACGAATTACGGAAGGACACAAACATTCAGTCCATTGCTACCTTTGCACCTTCTCTATAAATTCCACATTATTCTAAAAAAAAATTTAAAAGTATCAGGGGGATCACTTTGTAAGTTATATAAATGTCTAACTACTATGCTGTACACCTGAAACGAATATAATACTAAAAACAATTTTAAAAAACAAAAGGGCAAATCGAAAATAAGTAATAAAATGGTAGGCCTAAATCCAATCATATTAATAATCTCATTAAATCCTAATTGCCTAAATACTCCCATGAAAAGGTAGAATGATCTGAACGGATGAAAGAGACCCAACTATAGTTTGTCTAAAAGTGACGTACTTTAATTATAAAGACAGATAGCTTGAAAGTACGTGGATGGAAATAATTCACCATACAAAAAGTAGCCTAAGAAGGATGGAGCAACCATATTAACATCAGGCAAAATGCACTTCGAGGCAAAGGGCATTCGTAGAGATAAATCACACATAAGTACGAACGTGTAATCTTGACTAACGGCCTACATGAGGTCATCTTCATCAAATGGTGTTGGGTCCGCTTGTCTCTGTCTTACATCTGCCTTTTTCTCTTTTATGTGGCTTCCCATCTACTGCCTCACCCCGCTCCACTTAACCAACATTAACAACCTAGCATTTATCTTTTCCATATCTTCCCCATGCTTGTAAAATTATTTCTAGAGATATGACGAGCACACACATACATGTAGACATACAGATGCAAAAGTTTCATCAAATGTTTTAAGAAAAAAATGGGTTCACACCATATACGCTCTACTTCAGCTTGTTTTCTCTTTTAATACGTCATGCAAATCACTCCGAGTTCCCAGATTCGTTAGTTTAATGAATTATTAAGAATCATCCATTCCTATAATTATAATGAATCACTACAAATTATTCAACATTGAATATACAGCCTCGCATTATTTATATGATAAGTGGGTCAAAGCGGCTGTGTATGTAATTTAACACGTTTTGCCAGATCGGTGCCCCAAAAGGTCATGACAATCGCATGTCCACCAGCAACAGAGGTGTGTTTACCTTCTTCCCAGCACGGGAAGCAGATGTCACCTTCGCCACCAGAACTCCTGCACCGCCCCCATGGCTGGCGGTGGGGCAGACGCTGTTGGAGCTCACGCCCACCCTCACAGGGCTCCAGGCCCACTAGGCTGGAGCAGCAGCACCCAGACCCACAGCTCCTCCAGCTCCTGCCCCATCTCCTCCTTCAGGGTCCTGAATCCTGGGTCGAGCCATGTGTATAACCCGATCATGTCCACCTGTGCCAGGGACTCCTGTGGGGAAGTGCCCAGCTCTTTTGCATTTCACCTAAGGCATCAAGGTCATGGGCTTGGCAGAAATGAAAGACTAATGTGGGATCCCATGAGACGCAGCCTCCTGGTGGGTTCCAGCCTAGCCTCCCGGGTTCCAATTTGACCTCGCACTCCTCCACAGCATGTTCATTCACCTTCTTTTCCCACGGCCAGCCCTGCTGACCTCGGACCCACAGCAGACTCAGGGACTACACATGAGTCTCGATTTCAGAGACTCATTCCTAAAAGGCAACACAGGCTCTACATGGTTCTCTTTGGGGACATGAGCCACCATAGGGACTCGAGCTACCGAGAGGCCACCATGCGGGAGAAACCATGCAGACAGCCCACGTGGAGATCGAAATGTCCAAGGAGCCCCAGCTGGCCAGCCAGATGTTTCAGCCTTCCCGGTCAGACCATGATCATGTGACCTCCAGATGGACCCAGCCACTATCCCACCGCAGCCGTGTGTGACACTGTGTGAAAACAGCCCGGCTGAGCCTAGTCAACCTTCAGCACCGCGAGAGACAAAAACATGTTATTTTAAACCACTAAGTTCTGGAGTGGCTTGTTATGCAGCAACAAATAAGTGGAATATTCTGGGTAGAGAAATAAATAGCACTGTCGCCCTGTCCCCAGGACACAAATTTACAGGGAGACAGGGTCACAGACAGTTTCAATACCACCTTAGCCTTCTGGAACGTACTCGAGGTTCACTGGGAGCACAGACATAAGACCAAGTCTAGCCTTCGGATTTGAATCATGAGGTATCTCCCATCTTTTATTTAGAAACAACAATGAAAAAAGCTTCTTTATTTAATAACAGCCCTATCTGCAAAAATATTAGGAGACTAAACCACCCCTGAAGCTCACTGCATCCAGTTGGCTCCTGTGTTACATTTGTGCAATCATTGGCACGAGCGAGCTGGCGGCTGTCAGCGTGGGATAACACTTAAAGACTGCCTCTCCTCGCCACTCAAAATATGTGCCACTGTGTGTTCTGAAATTCTCAGCATGGATTTCATTTGCCACAGAAACCCTTCCGGATACTGCAAACTTTTTAAATTGGAAGCTTAGAAGACAAACATTCCTATTTTACGAATTGGCCTGATGGAAGGAAGCAGAATCAATAGGATGGAGGACTTGCTCTATGATGAGTAATTTGCATCATCTCACCTGATTGCAGGTCAGTCCTGCCGGTCCGAGACTGTGACAGTCACTGCACAGAGAGAGGAATCAAGTCTCAGGAACAAACATAGTCTGCCCATCGCCAGCAAAAGGCAGGGATGGAACGTGAAATCGAATGTTCCTGCCCCAAATCTCTTTTTGTTATGGGTCGAATTGTACCGCCCGAAAATGATATGCTGAAAATCATGCCCCCCGTGCTTCAGAATGTGACCTTATTTAGAAAGAGGGTCATTGACGATGTAATTAGTGAAGATGAGGTCACACTGGGATGGGATGGCCCCTGATCCAATATGACTGCTGTGTTTACAAGAAAAGACAGAAGAGGCGCACACAGAAGAAAAGGCCACGCGGTGACGGAGGCGGAGAATGGAGCGATGTGGCTACAAGCCCAGGAACACTGGGATCACCGGCCGCCTCCAGAAGCTGAAAAGGCGAGGAAGCATCGTCCCTGAGAACCATCAGAAAGAGCGCCGCCCTTCCGACACCTTGACTTTGGGCTTCTATCCTCGAGAGCCACGGCAGAATGAGTTCCTGTTGTTTGAAGCCACCCAGCTTGGGATATTTCGTTACAGTGGCCCCAGGAAACTGATACATGCCACGGTCCCCAGAGTTCTGACTTCCAGAAGGTGCTCACAGGCCTGATTCTGATCACTCTTCTAGAGTGAGGAGGAGCGGCGGGTTCCAGAGAGATCTGTAAAGGATTCAGTCTGTGTTCGCATCAGGCCAAGCGCACGCCGATCCCCCTAGGCCAGACCCAAATGTTCCGGGATGGCCTGGGTGTCTGTGTATCGGGAATCTTGTTTTACGGAAGGAGATGGGAATTTTTTGTTCCAGTGTGTACTATATCACGGGAGTTCTTGTTTATCCAAAGGATTTTCCATGTAAATAAAGACATTTGCAAATTGATTTAGATTAATCAGGTGTGACTGCTGGATAAACAGAGGGAAAAACTCTGTCACTGAGATCCGGGCACTGGAACAAGCAGAACCCTGTGCGCAGGCCGGCAGCTCTGGCGGTGGCAGCTGCAGGTCTCCTGTGGTCCAGGAGGGAAGATGAAAACCAGAAAGGGAAAGAAACCCGAAAATATGGAAACCATCGTGGGGTAGAATTCCAAAAGAGGCAGCCAGGCTGAAATAAGGTCACCTAAGAGATGTGAGTTTAAAACACGGGCCCCTCCAAACCCAAATCTACGGATTCATACCTTCTGGCCTCCCCCAACTCCTTCCCCCGCCCCACACATGAACGAACAGACACACACACACACAGACACGGCAGCAGACAGAATCAGACACAGAGACGCACAGACACACAGACACACACAACGTACACACAGACAGAAACATACACACAGACAAACCGACGCACACAGAGGCACACACACACGCACCCTTGGGCACAGCGATAACTGCACATTTAAAGAGTTTTTAGAGATATATTGCAGGTATATTCAGCATCCAGTCAAATAAAATATTAAGTAAAATATTTAGTGAATAATAATTCTTAAATAAAATATCAAAAGAAATAAGCAGAGCACTCAGCATTGTGCCCAGATCAGCCAGCCTCCCGCCAACTCACAGACTCGTAAGCAGTAATAAATACGTATGTTTCAAGCCACTGAGTTTGGGGATGGTTCGTTATGCAGCAAGAGCCAATTGATAAATACCGTATTTCTCACTGCTAAGACTCGATATTGTAAAGATGTACGTTCTCTACAAATTAAGTATGAGTATGGCTCCAGTCAACATATCAGGAGATATTTATTCCTCTAGGATTTTTAAAACAAATTGTAAAACAAAATGAGCCACTAAAAACTTGGGGGGAAAAAAATGAACGGAGGATAAGATCTTACCCCATCGGATATTTAGAAGTACCATACAACTAGCATAGTTACAGAACATGCTACCAAATGAACCAATGGAACACGACCAAGGGAGCAGAAAAAGATGATAGAGAGAGAGAGAAAGAGAGATAAAGAGAGAGAGGGTACTATAGACAAATATAGATAATGCTATATTACAAATCCATGGCGGGGAGGGTAATAGGTTGTATAGTATACAACATTGGAATAACTGCTTATCACTTTGAAAGACAAAATTAAATTCTAACATCACCCTGGATACTAAAATAAATTCCAGATGGATTAAATACCTAAATGTAATAAATCAAACTATAAAAGTATTAGAAAAAAGTACAGACGACTATTATCATAACCGTGGGGTAAAGTGGGCCCATCTGAGCAAGACATAATCCAGAAGCCATTAAGAAATAGACTCCCAAATTTTACTCCATAAATATTAAATGCTCTGTACAGCAAAAGGCCACAGACAACATTAAAATACAAACAATAATTGGAGAGAAAGTATTCGTAATCTATATAAGGGACAAAGGACATGCTCAAAGCTCTGACGGTAAGAAAACCACACTGATCCATTGAAAAACAGGGCGATCTGTGCAGTAGAGAGAAATGTCAACGAGCAATAAAAAAGAAAAGAAAAGCCCAGCCTGTCCATCGTGCCCTGGGCCGGGCACTAGCCATGACTGACACCTGCGATGTCGGGGGCAGCAATGGCCAGCAGTTGCCCTGCCAGATTCTGCCCCTCGGGGCCTCTCCCGGCGTGGACAGGGCGAACAGGAAGCCTGCACGGTGGTCTCTGGGCGTTTACCGTGCCCGTTAGACATCAGAAATGGCTTCCTAACCAGCAGCAAGGAAACGGGTGGAGAAGTTCAGGTGCATTGGTAGCCACTGTGAGCAGCAGGTTGATCTACACGCACGGATAGAGGGAGAAGTTCATGAGTCGTTCTTGATGGACTGTCTAACGAAACGCACTCAGGAGGAAGGGAGGATTTTTCCCCGCTCACCATCCACTTCTGAATAGTTTAAAATTTTACACGGGCATGCGTGATTTATGTAAGCCTAAAAGAAAGAAAGAAAATAAATATGCAAGTGAATGAATACTTGTGTTTTAGGTATGAGATCGATTTGGATATAGATCTAGGGATAGGTACAGTACAGGTGCAGATATGATATCAATATTGATGTAGATGTAGACTTTAACCCCCTCATCCCTTTCCGTATTAAAATTCACTATCTTTCAAATCTGGGAGCTCTCCCCAAGTGCCCCACAGAATTGTGCATGTCCTTAGCCGTGAATGGAGCTGTCGTCAATTTAAGGCACACTCGGCCTCATTTACGTGACACTTTTGTCTCGGTGAAGACACTGGGAACTTCAATCCGAGGGGAAGAGAAGTCAGAGATCATCCTGTTACTGAGCATTCTCGCTCAAGCCCCACGGACCAGGCCCCGCCCCTCTGCCGCCACCTAGGGCCTCCCCTCCCCTCCCCCACCCCAGTCTCTTTAAACTCCACCGGACACTCTCCGTGTGGCCGCCTTGGAAAAGGCTGTAGGGCAGGAACCTTTAAAACCTTTGTTGATTCTGAAGTCTTTCCTGACTCCAGCTCTCTCTTTTCCCGGGTGGAATAACACATTAAGGACAGAGCGGGACTGTGGCAGGACCAGGGAGGCTCCGCGCCTCTCCCTGTGCAACCCCTGGGCCCTGCACCCGCCACCCTCTCCTCGATGGTCACTGCTTCCATGAATTCTTGTTTCAGCATCTGTCTCCTGCCCTGGCTGGAGCCCTGCCCTGCCCGTCCTTGCAAAAGGCAAAGGGGTTGGAAGAGGGAAAGGCAAGGAAGAAAACGAAGGAG
>NW_006494609.1:17347927-17352630 GCF_000325575.1 Pteropus alecto
GAGAGGGCACTGCACGAGGCAGGGCCTGAGCGGGAGGCACTGGGGGTGGAGACGGGCACCCCTGTGGGGGTCAAGACAGGAAGTGGTCACATTTCATAACGGCCCTTCGTCCTAGTGTTGGCTAAGAATAGTGCTGTTCCCGTGGGGACTCTGCGTTCACACGGCCCTCGGGGTAAAGTCCTACGTGGCTTCATGTGCTGCCTAAGTGCCTCCCGGCCCAGGATCTTCCATCCTGCGGGCCTCCCCCTGCCCTCATGGCTGGCACTCACTCACTCTGCCCACAGCGCCATCCCAAGCCACTTGCCCCCGTGCGCCCCACACCCAAACCACTTGCCCCCGTGCACCCTGCGCCCAGTGTCCTAAGTGGTTCCAGTCAGCCTGGCCCTGGACTAAAGGCCTAGGTTCCAATCTCAGCCTCGCCTTACCCTCCTGGCCTGAGGCTTAAGATGTCTTCTCAGCCACGACCCTCGGCCATGCGTGCTCAGCCCCACGTCCCAGCACACTGGGCACTCCTGGGAGACCCCTGTCCTGGACTGGCCAGTTACAACTGTGAGACCCTGGCCATACCCAGTGCCTCTTCCTCCCCAAGGCTCCGTTCCTTGTCTGGAACATTCCTCACTCTATCTCATCCATTATCTCAAGCATTCATCGGGAAAATGACTCACTTATACTCGCCGGCACTCCAGCGTGGTGGTTATTTGTCAAGCACACAGACCATTTTCACATAGCTTGCGGTGGGCCTCCCAGATGCTCTGTCGTGGGTCTATAAAAAGAATACTTAGATGCATGCAAAAGTATGGACTGTTATCAACGTCATTTTCTGCCATTTCATATCCAATTCATTTGAAGGATCCACTCATCCCTCCCTCTCTGAGGGAAGAGGGGAAAAAAGTTGCTTTCGTGCTTCTAAGATGGTCATAATGTGCCCCAGAGAGAACAAAGAGGCATGAGTTATTAGCTCTGTGTTTCACTCGAGGCAACCATGTCTCCGAGAGAGTCGATGGCTTGCCTGTGTCACCAGGCTCGAGGGGTCTCGGAAAGCAGAGCCAAGCCACATGGCTCTCCACCCCCAGATGACATCCATTCCCACCGCCCCATCCTGCTAAAGCACTTTTACTGCTGTCTGTCGGCAGTCACGTAATTTGGACCAAATGCGGACCAACCCTGCAGGACAGTAAAAATAAAGACAGCCTCAACGATGCAACTGAATGGGGTCACGATGATTGAAAATCTCTCATTTCTAGCGAGGATCCAAACAAAAACAAGAGCAAACCGGAAAGCATGCTGTCATTCTGGCAGTAGAGGCTTCTGGGGACAAGCGTGCGCAAGAGGTCGCTGCACACAGGATCCCTTGACCTTTGCTCCGAAAACAAGGCTGCTCTTCGTACAAGGTGAAGGCTTCCAGATCCGTAGGGGCAGTGACGAGAACGCCCCGGCACTGGAAAGAATGAGCAGCCTTGAGGTCAACTGCCCTTCACTGCAAAGAGACACACCCACCCTTTGTTGCTGGCTGGCTGGCTGGCTGGCTGGCTGGCTGGCTGGCGGTCACCTCCATCCTGTGAAGATGCTGGTCTATATCCAAATGACCCCTCTACTTGGAAGCCCTCAGCTCAGCTCGGCCTGGAAACCGTTGCTATGTGTGGGGAAGGTTTTTCCCCCAAGCGCTGAGTGTAATTGCAGGCAGTGAGAAGGCTGCCTGTGCCAGTGACGTCCCCGTGGAACTGGCTTTTGGATTAGTGAAACGAACACAATAGGTTATCTGGCCAGGCCTGCGACCTTCCAAAGAGAGAAGGAGACGCTGATGAATGGGGAAACGCAGGCCTGTTTGGGAATAAAAGGACAGTGGCAGTGCCCGAGTCGGGTGCTCAAAGTTCTCCTCCGAACCAGCAGAGGTAAGAAAGGAGAAACACAGACTCACATCAGTGGTTTCACGGCGCCTCCCTGACACTTCCTAGATGGGAGATCTCCCCTCTCTGAGCCTCAGGCTCCTCATCTATCAAATGGAGCAAATGATTGTCCCCACTTACGGGGTGAGAGCGAAGTGAGATCTGGACACGTGGTATCCATCTAGCCCTGTCCCTGCATTGCATTCGGCGCTCACAGGGTGGTGGCTGTTACTACCAGCATTATTAGGAAGAGGCCCGTGAAAATCCAAAGAGCAGACGTGGCTGACCGAAGCTCTCATGGGCATCCTTGATTAATAATCATGGATAACTTAAGAAATCCAACATGCAGTAGGCCGGATCTGTCAAAGCGCTGGTTCCATTGGTGAAGCTAATCAAAGAGGGTGTTATGGACTGAACTGTGTCGCCTCCAAATGTATGTGTTGAAACCCTAATCCCCAGCGTATGTGGAGATAAGGCCTTACGGAGGTAATTAAGGTTAAATGAGGTCATAAAGGAGGGCGCTGACCTGATAGGATTAGTGTCCTTATAAGCAGAGGAAGTGATCCCAGGAGAGGATGCCCAGGGGAAAGGCCACATGAGGACAAGGAGATGAGGTGGCCGTCTACAAGCCAAGAAATCAAACCTGCCAGCCCCTTGATCTCGGACTTCCAGACTCCAGAACTGTGGGAAAAGTAAATAATTTCTGTTCTTTAAGCCACCCTGTCCATGGCATTTTGTTACGGCAGCCAGTGATGACTAAAATAGGGCACCTTCGGTCTCATCTGTCACTTGCTGTTTCCAGAGTTTTCATTTCTCTGGTACTTACAGCCTATCCCCCTCCTCCCGGGGGATGGCACTCCACCCTCAGAGCATCATAGGTACATGTGGGTCACCTTGGCATGACCACATGGAGAGCACCATGGGGACAGAGGTCTGCTGCAGACCTTCTTAGAATGGTGAGTAAGAGAAGCATCTCACACTCTGCCAAGAAGTGGGGTCGCAGCAATTCCTTCCTGTTCCTTACATCCTGGAATGGGTTCATTGGTAACCTTCCGAAAGATATGTGCGCGCCCCACCCCAAGGAAACTGGGAATGTGCCTCATTTGTGAAAAGGGTCTTTGCAGGTGGAATTGAGTTAAGGATCTCGAGATGAGATCATCCTGGATTTAGGATGGGCCCTAAGTCCAATGACAAGTGTCCTCATAAGGGGAAGGCAGAAGATCTGACAGAGGGATACAGGGGAGATGGTCGTGAGAAAAATGGAGATGTAGGGATTGGGGTGATACAGCCAGGGACGCCTGGGGCCGTCGGAAGTTGGAAGTGGCAAGCAGCAGAGTTTCCCCTGGGGCCTTCGGAAGGAGCGAGTCCCCGCCGGCGCCCTGACTTCAAACTTCTGGCCTCCAGAACTGCGAGGAAGTACACTTCCGTTGCTTTAAGTCGTCAAGTTTATGGTAACTTGTTACAGAAGCCACAAGAAACTGATACACCTCCCCATCCCCTACTACTTCAATCCCTAATCTTAGATTAATGAACAAGCAAAATTATACGTAGAAAATAAAGTCCTATTACACAAAGCTTCTGACGAGAACAGCTCCCGGTTCTTGAGGATTTGCTCCTTGTAGGCCCTGGGTTAAGGGCGTTACATCCGTTCTCTCTTTGCAGAGGAAGAAGATGATGCCCCAGAAAGGTGAGCTGACTCGCCCAAGGTCACGTAGCTGACACCTGGCAGTGCCAGGAGAACTGTACCTGTCCAACGCTGCCAGTGGGATGCTGACCCAGACCTCCAGGCAACAAGAAGCTCTGCAGGCCCCAACTTGGGCCCTGGTGACCACAACTGAAGTTGAGGTAAGAAACCGCAGCATAGCCAAGGAAGCAGCCATTCCTTAGCTTTTGTAGCATTAAGACTTTGGCTCAGTGGACATTCATGGGTCTGGGCGGGGGGATCATAACGCCCGTAGGTCCCCCAGTGACCCAAACATCTGGTCATATTGCATGAGCCCAATCATTCAGCAAAAATCCAAATTCTTTAGCATTTGTAGCCCTTCCCAGTAAGCGAGCCGCCTAACACATGGCAGAGGCCTTATGTCTCGAGCCAGACCAGTGAGCCTCTCAACATCCCTGGCGGGTGGACGAGACAGGACTGACTGATGACTCTCCCTAACGGGTAGGGAAACTGAGGCCCAGAGGCAGAGTGTGGAGACCACGGGTCACTGAGTCAGGAAGCTGCGGAGGCCCAACTTCCATCAACGAATCCAGTCCTCTCTGCCCCTCGCCTCCCCACCCCCATGCTCAGTCCTAACTCAAAGCCTAACTTTGCAGCAATTGGCAGTGAAAGAAATGAAGAGGGGCGAGTGGGGCCCAAATGCCAGGGCCCAGGCCGCCAGACACAGCAGAGGACGCGCTCCTCACCTCCACCACCCGGTGCCGGTGCCGGCCGCGTCTCAGGCCAGAGATGCCCTCAAGCCCCCCCCCTCCCCCCCACCACGGGGAAAGCAGCTGGACAGGTGGAGGAAATCCTTTCCAGCTGGGGAGGTGTGCTCAGAGGCAGCCCCGCCTCCCCACTGCTGCGCTCAGAGAAGGGTTTTGCCCCCGCCCGCCCACAAGAGCACTTCCCCTGGGCCCAAGAGCTCGGCGGAGGCATGCAGAGCCAAGGAGCTGTTCTTGGGCTGCCTTATCCAGAAGAAAGGTCAGTCTGCTCAGCAAGAGCAGAGGGAGGGCCGAGGGGAGGCTTCTTCCAGCCTGCCGCAGCCCCCGCGCAGCCTTCCTATCCTAGAGGCTCACAGCCCCCACCCCCCTTCACCCGATTCTCATTCACCA
>NW_006494609.1:17352668-17367370 GCF_000325575.1 Pteropus alecto
GAACACTTGCCTCGAAGGTAGGTAGTGGGGACCCAATGACAAGTTGAGTGCAAAAATCACTCATAGACTGCCAGGGGCTTTAGAGTCACTCACTGTCTCCATTATCAAAGCTGACTTGTGTTCCACACATGAGCCAAAACAGCTTAAAAATAAATCTATGCCAGTGAGTTAATATAACTCCTCCAGGTTTGCCTTGTGTCAGAGGTTGTGAATAGAGATAACCCCTCTATCAAGAGATTTTTAAAGAGGGCAAGATTCTCTGGGACGCCGTGGAAATCTGTATAGAGGTGGGGGAAGGTGATGGCAACAGATATTTGGAGCAGACCTGCTTTCTTAAAGCCTTAGAATCTCATGGTCACTGGCAGACATGAAGTTTTGGCAGGGGGGCATCATGGCAGTATGGGCCTGCATGAACTCTAAGCTTATCCAAGGGTCTTTACAAACTCTTAGAATCCCCAAGAGACCAGGCCAAAGTCTCTGAGGCCTAAGAAAGCCTGGAGTGAGCCAAGAAGGCTGTGTGGAGGAAGTGGCATTTGGAGAATTTGGTTACCAGGAAGAGCATGAGTCTGGGCCTCATCTGAAACAAACACGCCGTTACATCCAGGAAGAACAGTTGTATCTGTGTGCACAGACAAAGCCAGATATAAATGCGAGAATTCTGCTCTTCCACTCTTCCCCTGTGGCTATGTGATCTTAGGAGAGCAGCTTGATCCTCTGTAAAATGGAAAGAACAGTGCCCGCCATGCCCGCGACCCACGGTTGTTGCAAGGACAGGTTCTACGCGCCGTAAGATGCTGCACGCATGCCTCGGGCAGATCCTGTGGGAAAGGATCGCTGCCTAAGGCTGGAGAGAAACGGAACACGGGGTGGGGGTGGAGGGGGGCTTAATGTGTCAGCTGCCTAAGAACTACAGCATCTGGAAAAATCACTTTGATGAACTCGACTACCAGCCACAAATCACTATATTTTAAAACCCATTCCAAATAATAATAATAAAAAAAAATCTCCGCAGAAGGCTCTGAGTGAGATGTTTTTCTCTCCTTCTGTAATAGCAGATGGAGAGGACGCCAAGCAGATGCTGACGAGATACAGCCCCACGGGCCTCTCTCAGCCAGAAAGGCCTGTGGCTGGCAGTGGACGTGAACACGGCGTTAGCAGGACTCTGGTCATCTTGGTGGCGATCTTCTGACACCTGACAGGGAAGGGAAGCCCGCCCTGCAGGGTGGTACTCAGTAAACGGAGCACCACACGGTGCCAGACCGCGATGCCTGCCAAGTCCCTGCCTCGGTCCTTCTGCTCTCTGCATGGCCAAACACACCCCTTTCTTTTTCACACTCTGCTTTCCCACCTCCTTCACCACAATCACCAGGCGCCTCAAACCATGGGGCTCCAATGAACCCCCCACTTAAAGCCTAGGACCCCTCCTCTGCCCAGCCACAGCACGTCGTGGGGTTTTCACCCTCTACCTCAGCACTGGTCATTTGGTATGGACCGGCCGAATCCAGGTGTCTGAGGTTAGCTGACTTATTCATTTGTCACCAACTCCACACAGGGCCTGGCACTCAGTAGGCGCTTGGCGAGTGTTGGAGGAACAGAGGGAGCTAACTGGTACCCAGAAACATTGGGGTGTGCCAGCCAGGCAGCCTCCTTTCTGGTTGGATTAAGGGGACTTCCTCTTGCCAAATACTAACCCACTTGCAACTCTCACCTCTTCCAGGAAGCCTTCTGGGGTTGTAGCTGTCTTCTCTCGGTCCCCTAGCCAATGTCACATAATTGAGGACTTCTTGACATCCTGTTTTCTATTGCTTGGAAATTGTTTCTTGCACAAGAGAGCAGCTCCCAGGCATCAGGTGCCATATTAGATATACTCGGCATCCATATCCAGCCTTATACCCCACCCCCACCCCCATCAAGGGAGGCCTAACACTGTGCCAAGACCATAGATGAAGGAATGGGTGTAAATCCTGGCTTCATCCCTTATTAGCAACAGCTTTCATTTCTGATTTAAACTAAACTTTAGACCAAGGTCTGCGAACTTTTTCTGAGAGACCAGATAGTAAATATTTTCAGTTTTATGGGCTCTATAGTCTTTACTGCAATGACTCAACTCTGCAGTTATAGAGGGAAAGCAACCATAGACAATATATAAATAAATGGGCACAACTATGTTCCAATAAAACTTTATTGACAAAACAGGCAGTGGACCACATTTTCCCGCAGTCTGCCCACCCCCGCTCTAGAAGATTACTTGAGATGACATTTAATACCCTCAGCACATCAATCTTAGATTGTAAAACACCCCGAATCATCCCCTAACACCCTCTGTCACCTCAACAGACGTGGCTTTCACCTTAGCACTTACTCTATCTGAAATCACAGCCTGTCTAGTTGGTGACTGTCTCACCCAACAGAACAGAAAACTGCAGGAGGGCAGAGGCTGTATCCCCAGCACCCAGAACAGGATCTGACACAGACTAGGCATCCTTTTAATATTTGTGAACTGAATGGAGGCCATTATTATTATTACTATTGTTGTTGTTGAAAGTTTTCAATAAATACGTTGTTTACATGCTTCTATTTTTAATGTATTGATATAGTTACCACGATTAATCATTTACGTTTGCAGAATGCCATGTAATTTTCACATGTTGCAGGAAATTACAGTCCTCCCGTGTCAGAAATGAGGGGGCAGCTCAAAAATGACACTGCCTGCTGGTGACCAGACTGGGATTCGAATCCAGACCTCTCTGCTGGTCCTTATCAAGGGAGATGGTATGACAGTGTAGAAAGAGCACTGGACTCAGTCTGAGAATCAACCTTACTTCAACGGACACGTCATTTCAACTTTCGCACAGCGGCGACAATAATGCCAGCTCCACAGAGGCACGGACAGGACTACATACAAAATACAGACGATTAAGCAGTCAGAGCAGTACCTGACTCCGGGCAAAAGCCGTCACGGTAGCTACCATCCTAACAAGATGACAGAGATGCTCTCCACCCTGCCTTATACTGCTTAGAAGGGCTTAGACGGGGACATGCCCAGCAAAGTGATTATGAAACTGTCCATCTTCAAATACCGCAAGATCCATTTTTTTTAATGACACCCTCCGGGCAGTGCAGAAAATATTTCCCATTTTTAAAAAATAAAAAGCTACACACAAACATCTGCCATAAAGACAGAAATAAATCATAAAGATCTCCGATCTTTCTAGAGCTTTAATTACGGTCGAGGAAAGGATTGTTTACTTCCGCTCACATTTGTATCAGAGTCCAGTCACCACACAGGCCAAAACAAAACTGAAGGGGTGTCTTCAAGCAAAGGACAAGGGGACGAAGTCTCTGATTCAGCCCGTGTACGTCTGTCTGCTGGCTTCTTGCAGTGAAAGCAGATGCCAAACAAAAACAACCCTAAAGCAGAGGATGCGCCACCACGCTCCGGGCATCCCGCATCAGTGGAGAGGGGACAGCAACACACACACAGAATTTCCATCCCTGCCCACTTCTGTAGAAAGTGATTCACTTGGTTTCGGATTTAAACATGTATTCCTCAAACACACAACCACGTCGAGCGCGCATCCCCCTGCAACGTCCCAGCCATCTGGCCTTCGTAGGAACCTCTTCAGATGAAACGACCAGCTGGGATTCTGACTTCACAGAGTCTTCCTCGCAGAGGGGGACTTTCCAAATGCTTTGGGCCTCCCTGGTTCCTGGAGCAGGGCAGTTTTATTTTTCTGTTCCCAGAGTTAGCATTTTGAGGATTTTCAAAGGAGGATCAGCCACACTGCATCTGGAAAGAAGCATCCCTTGGCCTTGCCGAGTGATGTCAATAATTGGTTTGGGACACGATTAAAGCGGGCACCATCACCGTGAGGCTGGCTGGACAAACACTGCTTGGGGTGATTCAGACCACACTGGCCCCCGCCCCCGGCTCTCTCTGCAGTGAGCCCCACCTGGCTGCTGTGCCCTACTCCCCCACCCCCGTCCCAGGCCCACAGGAGAAACACGTTTGCCAGCGTGTCAATTCTCTGTGTGGCCCTGCAGTGCTGTGGGACCCTCGCCACTGTGTTGTGTGCAGCCTGTTTGGGACACTGCACCTGTGGCATACTGCGGGCTGCTGGACAACATGGTCTTCTCTCTGAACATTTCTTAAAGATATGTCTGTCCTACCCCGCCCTCCCCCCAAAAAATTTTGAACAAGTTCCCATGTGTGAGTTCTGGGTGTTGGGAGCATGGCAATAGCTGTGGGCGGGCGGGATGTTCATGCTGGGAGCGGGGCTCAGCCTTTCCCAGTGCAAGGAGGAGAATCTGCCTCCTCAATCCACCGTGGCAGCCTCGCAGGTAACGCAACGGGGTTGAAGCATTTCCTGGGCTCGGCATGATCCACCCAATAAATCGGTGAGGAAAGGATATGGACACTTTTAAGCTCAGTCCATCTCGGCTAAAATGATCTCACTAATTACAGTTTCTATAAATCAGCTCAGGTTAAGGGAGGGGATGCCCACGCCAGGGGAAGCGCGATTCCCTCAGCTAAACCCGGCCGCTTGGTTTGGTCAGCAGACTCTGGAGGGCCGGAAAATTAGGAAAACAGAAGGTGTAAGTGGAACAAACTCCTAAGGAAAGGAAGGGGGTTGGGAGAGAAATTCTTAACATCTCTTCTCACTGACGCCTCCCGGAGTGAGACACCGTGAGAGCAGGCGGGGACTCCTGGAAGCCAGAAATGACAGACCCACTTTCAAAACCGCGATCCATCCTGTTTGTTCCGTGGGTCATCTGGACTGCGAAGACAATGGCTGCTTCTTTTCCCCAGACTTAACACCAAGCCACGATGAGCAGAGAGGTCTTCCCTGTTGTCACATGGCTCTGTGACAGGCCCTCACTGCCAAAACCCAGCCGGATCCGTTTCTTCCAGAATGTTGGAGGGTTCTGCACTGGCTGCTGCTGTTTGTTTTCGTTTTACTTTTGAAAAAAACTTCAAGATCCTTCCGCAAAACCTGGAAATTTGAGTCCGAATTCACTCCAAATTCTTTCCTTCTTCACTCTAAATCTCCTTGTCCTTAACCTCTTAGGGAGAATGCAACCTATTATACCTTATCAGACGCTTCCTCGTCTTAAATCCACAGCAATTACATTCAGTTTCCTTAGAGTTTATGTCCCGTGGTCATGCATAAACTCCTAAACCAACTACAATGAAGAACAAGGTGCGTTCTTTAAGTCCTAATTCCAATCCACTTTGGTGGGGCATGACCCAACTGATTTGAAGGTGTTTTTCAAAGTACACAAGAATCAATGTGTCAGACGCTCTGCTGGGTTCTGACATTCTCTCTAATCTTGTGCCCAAGCCCATTTCGCAGGTGAGGAAGGAACCAGATAGACACAGAGCTTAAGGAACCTTTCCCAGGTCACTTGGCAAGCACATGACCCCGTCCGGATGGAGGCCTGGAGCCGTGTGCCTTACAGGCCAGCCACCCAGCTGTCCACTCACATCACGTTGCCTGGCCCTCCCCAGGCTGGAATGCCACCTTCGTGAAGATGTATAATGAACAAAGGAAAGTGAATTTGGGGGACCCGAGACAGGGACCTAACGATCTTTGGGGGGGAGGGAAGGGTCTTGGTGCCTTAACTATTCTACTTGAGTCACTTCAAACCTCATCTAATTCAGAAAATGAGCTGTCACTCCAACGTTCCGGCCTCGTTTCCCCCACGTGCAAAGGAAAGAGGGCTCTGCCAGCTTTGCTCTCACACACAGCCATGAAAATGACATCCTTCACACAGGCTTAAAACATTAGCTCCAAGTTCAAAAGCTGCTGAAAGGCAACTTGATTAAAGAACTGTCATTGCGATACCCTCTTTCTGGGTGCGGTTTGTAAGGCAATTGTTTTCAAGCCCTTCCCCCACCTACCGCCCCCCCCCTCAATCCCAGGCACAGCCAACTGCTAGGAATGGAGAGAGCTGCCCTCCGTGGAACATACTCGGAACCCGAGAACCCTGTTTCTTACCCCCCCACACTCCACTTTTCCTTACTTGTCAGCTCCTTGCAGCCAGGAGCTTCCACGCCACAGGTGACCTGGAGCACCTGGAAGCTGTGACCCCATACCTTGCCACCACCCCAAGAGGTATGTGGGAAGTTTGTTCAGGTTTGGGGGTTCAGGGCCTCCACCGTTTACTGCATGTCCTGGGCAAGGCATTTGTTCTGAGCCTCCACTTCCCATCTGCAAAATGGCTGCGACCCCCAGCTCCTGAGGGCCTGAAGTGTGTATGGAGGGACTCTGCAGTAGAAAGTGCTAGACTAATAATGTGAGGGGTTATAAATGTCGATACTTTTCTTTGCTACTCTGTCTGGCACTTTGTGGCAGATTCGGGGCAACTGCATTCACTCCTGCGGTCATTCACTGTGGGTGAACTTTTATACACAGCTTGTGTCATTACCAAAAACAACCATCTGGGTTCTGTGAGGAAGCCTGATCTAGGGAAATCACGAGTCTTGTCCCTTGCAGATGACAGTCCTCACTTTGGCCCTTTGTGTTAACTCTGTGCCTGATTGCTCAACTGTGAAATGGGAAGATCTCCAGCTGGGGAGGTGGAAACCGGACCGGAAAACACTTGGGCGGACACCGGCTTACGCCCTGCCCGTTTGAACAGGTATACGCACCACTTGCTAACACTGTGAGCCGGATTCCCACCAAACACAATTACAAGGCCCAACGACAGCTCTTGAAGGCCAAGTGCCCTCTGCTCTGTGACACCGTCCGGCCCCCTTCCTGAATCCAACAGCCAGGCTAAGTCAACGGTTTGAGCCCCACAGCTGACGGGGGAATGCAGAAGGAAGGTGGGTGGACTGCAATTAGACAGACCCTCCTGACATTTCCCTCTTCGTTCCAGATGTTTATTATGTTTATTTCCTGTGAGCTGGGCAATCAGGGGGCCTCAGGCGTGGACACGTGGACAGGCAAAGAGCTTTGGCTTGCCACCTTGGGCCTGCCTGGGGCCAAGCAGCTCTCCAGCTCTTCCGCCCTCCTCGCACCCCCTTCCCCCCCAAACCTGGCTTTTCACCAGATGCTCCCGGGGGGAGTGTCTTAGAATCTACTCCTCCTTCCACCCCCCTTCTCCCTGTCACTTGCCATGGACCCCTCTTCAGACTAGACACAGATTTAAAAATAAGTAAGATACTGTTGTATAGGGATTCGGAGAGCAAATTATGGACAAAGAGACACAAAGGAGTTTATAGAGTTCTGGAGATGTCACATCTCTCGGGGTGGAGTGATGCTGCCCACTTCCGTCCTATGTTAGAATGCTCTCGACTAATGGAGTATGGAGGGAGGGGTGGAATTCAGGGCTGGTCCTGGATTCCCCTGCAAGCTTGCCCCTCTCCAACGGGACAGGGGACAGCTTCCAGGAACTGTGATTAGCGGGCAGAGTGCACAGCAGGCAAGGTTCCCTCATTCTGTAAGGCTGATGTCTAGGAGGAGGTAAAACAATAACCATCAAAAGATTCCTTTGAAATCAGTGCATCAGCCTCTGAGAATTTCTCAGCAGAACTGGTATTAGTGAGAACATTTCCAATTATGGTATGAGACTTAGTTGGGCAAAGACGGTAACCCCTCTTTATTTCTTATGAGCAGAATGTTGTAAAAGCATTTAACCTTTCTGAACCTTAATTTCCTCATTTGTAAAATGGTGAAAACATTCCCCATCTCAGAGTTCTTGAAAGCAAAGTGAGAACAGGTACACAAACCTGGAAGTGCTGAGTCTGACACAAAATAAATCATAACATTTAAAAAAATAAGTAGCCGTGTTGAAGGATTCTCCTGTGCTGGGCACCATTGTGCATGTATTAGTGCCTTTAAATGTCCACGTCAACCCTGAAAAGCAGATACTATTATTATGCCCATTTTACAGTCGTAGAAAGTGAGGAGCAGAGGGGTTAATTAGCCCGAGGTCACAAATAATGGAGCCTGGATACGAACCAAGGCGATCTTGCCCTTTGAGGCAAACTTGACCTCCGAATTGTTGCCTCCTCCTTATTAAAAAGGCATGACTGGGAATCACTTCATAATTCGTAAGTGTCACTTCACCTGTTTCTGGAGTACCTTCCAAACATACAAGAAGCTGGGAAAAAATGCTGCTTCTCGTGAAAAGCTGTTCCCTCGCGTATGCACAGGCTTCCCCTGGAGGGACCCTGCACCAAAGGCTGGTGGCAGCCCAGGAGGAAGCACGAGCTCACCCACTCCAGCACAGCAGCTACATCCGCCAGGCAGGGAAGCTCTGAGCCTTAGCTTCCTCGTCCGTAAAACAGATTTAATGCAAAATCTATAAAATTTAACACACTAAAAGCCGTTCCTGCTGGCCCGTGGCCTCTGCCCCATCCCCCTGATGGTCCCGGGACCATGCAGAAGGCATGTTCTTGCTGCGTCCGTCCCAAGCATTTATCAGGCAGGGAAGCTTCTCTGGCCTTCTCACAAGGCGAACTCAGGGCACTCCTCTGGCCCAACTAGCGAAACAGGGCAGACAGTTCCAGGGACAAAGCAGGAGGCCACCACCTTCCCACTTCGCATGACTCGGCTGCCAGTGCCCTCTTAGGCCTGGTTGACCAACAGATCTGGGGGACCAAATGCCTGGGGAGAGGCATGAGGGTCCCAGAAGTGCTGGGGTTTCCACTGGGCCCTGGAGCCGGCACTTCCCACAGGAGGGAGCTGGGCCCAGCAGGGTTGTGGGGTGAGACGCTTGCCGGGGAGAAAGGAGGCAGTGGAGACGACCACGACAGATCCAGGAAAGCCTCGAGATGGGGGCGGGTGCGCTGCCTAATTTCACTGGCGGACCCTGCGCCATAGGTCTGAGGATTTCGCAAGAGCAGGGCCTGGTGGGCGGCTAAGCAGCTCGGGAGAGGCTCCCAGGTTCCCCCAGCTCCGGGGTGGATCCTGCCTTCCCGCTAGGCTTCCTGTCCGCGGCAAGGAGGGAGAGTCCTGGTTCTCCCCGGTTGGGCCCGGGGTGACAGGAACCTGGGGCTGCCCTTCTCACGGGCAGTGCTACGCCCTCCAGCCCCTACCAGGCCCCGGCAATGCCACTCTCCACCCCGTTCCTGGAGACCTAGAGAACTGTGCTTCTAAACCAGGACACCGGTCCTGTGACTGATCCATACCCAGAGTTTCTTTTTCTTTCCTTTTCTTTTTTTTTTGAGTAGGTCAGAGTTGCCCAATTATTCTTCCGAAGCTACAGACTACATAGATTTTTTTTTTTCTGGGCCACAGATGACGGTGGTGGCAGAGGAGTACGAAATACGGAATGTGGCCATCTACATCGTCATCACTTTATTGTACTGTCACCGTTAACTTAACTATAAATACTACGGTGGGAAGCGAGGCACCGGAGGCCTCGGACCGCGGAGCTGTGAGCCCCTGCGCGGCCCAGGCCCGGGCGCCCGCCCTCCCGATTCTGTACACTATTTACAGCTCTTCGGCCCTCTTTCTCGACCCCTCCCGCAAGGCAGCGCGTGTGCAAGAAAGTAGCATCGTCTGTCTGTGCAAGTCCTTCGAGTTAGGCAAGTGCCGCGGCCGGCCCGCGGCCGTCAGCTGTCCGAGTCCAAATCGCTTTTACCTTCCTCTTCCCTCTTCTCCGGCGACGCCTTCGACAGCGGCTTGTTCCACTTCTCGGCGTTTTCCGACTCCTCCGACGAGGACCGCTTCTGCCGCCTCCATTTGGCCCGGCGGTTTTTAAACCAGACCTGTTTCACGAGGGAGGACCCAACGACAGTCGTGATCCCGGGCGCGCTCCCGCAAAGCCCGGGCGCACCGGGGCGCGGCGCGGCTGCGGGGGCCACCTCCGCGCGGAGTCCAAACCCGGGGGACCGCGCGCGAACGCCAACAAAAAGAGAGGCGACTCGCTCCCGCTTCCGCATTTCCCTTGAACTTCCTGGGCCTAAAGCGCCCCCCAGCAGCCTCCGGGCCGCCGCTGGGAAGTTTTATTTGAAAGTGCAAGAAGGAGACCCGGGCAGGACCGCGCAAACCCGGCTGGGGCCCTGTTCGTCGGGAAGGGCTTCGGGGCGCGCGCGCCTACCTCCACTTTCTCCTCGCGGAGGTGCACCTTCCGGGCCAGCTGCTCGCGGGTGCCCACGTCTGGGTACTTGGTCTCCTGGAAGAGGTTCTCGAGTGCTTCCAGCTGCTCGTCTGTGAAGATGGTGCGGTGCCGCCGCTTCCGCCGGCAGTGCAGCTGGTTGAGGAGCTGCAGCTCCGTGCGCGACAGTGTCCCCACGTTCATGTAGGGCAGCATCTGGTGCGGCACCGGGGACACGAGCACTGAGCCGGGGCCCTCGTAGCCTGCGACAGAGTAGAGCGCACGGTCAGCCGCTTCTCTTGCCACGGCGCACACGGCAGCCTGTGACCACGCCAGCTTTAAACCGGTCTGAAGGGGGTGCTGGGAATTGGAGGCGCGCGGAAATCGAGGGCGCAGGGAAGCGGGGAGCGTGCCAGAGGGTCCACCCGCACACTCCCCAAGCCCGTCAGAGGATCCTTTTAAAGCCCAGTCTTCCTAGGCAGGCACTGAGTTACAGTTTCCGCTAACTCTCCAATAAAGTTGGCGGCAAGTGTGCAAAACCCCTGCGCCCGATCGCCCCCCAAAAGGGGTGGGGACGCAGATTTTTCAAGAGGAGAAAAGTCTGTACAAAGTGGAAAACGTACGCTCCGCCACTCGCTCACGCCCCAGGGGCTAAGGACCGCAGCGAGCGGCGAAGGCCCGCGCCAGCGCGACCCTACCTGGGGGCGTCGGGACGCAGGAGCACTGCTGGGCGCCCAGCGGCGGCACGGCCCCGCAGCAGGCCGGGCCCACGGGCGCCGCCTGCACGTGCAGCTGCCCGTAGAAGTAGTTGTTGTAGCCGAGGCGGGAGCTACTGACCGCGGCCGGGAGGCCTGCGCCGCCGGGGGCCACGGGGCGCGAGTAGAAGGCGCCATAGTCCGAGGAGGCGCCGCCGCCGGCGCCGTAAAGCGAGTCCCCGTGCAGGGCCGGAAAGACCACGGGGGCCGTGGCGCTGGGAGCCACCGGCAGCACCGAGTCCTTGCAGCGCGGCCGGGCGGCCAGGATATTGTCGATGCTGAACATGCTGGCGGGCATCCCCGAGCCCCGCGCCGGGACCGGGGGCGGCGGGGACGCGCCGAGGAAAGAGCCTCAGAGTGGGGGGGTCCACTCTCCCGAGCGGGACCAAACCGAAAGAGAGCGCCGGCGAGAGCGCGGCCCCGCGCCCCTCCCCGCCCCCTGCGTCCGCTCTCCCTCCTCCCGCCCTCCCCTCGCCGCAGCGTTCGCTCAACTCAACTCGCGGGTAGGACGGAGCTTAGCCCAGCTGAACCTCTTGTTGGTTTTATACTGAGTCGACGTCATCCTGGATTTAGTTCCTGGTAATATGCAGATGACAAACAGAACCAGATTTGGCCCTTTCTGTTCCTTTGGGTGGTGGGGCTCTTGGAAAGGGGGAGGGGGAGAGGTGCCAAGGGGAGGGGGGTTACGGGGCCTGAAAAGCGATTGTGGATTGCGAATTAATGAAATTAACCTAATCTTTTCCATTCAGCCACCCTGCCGCGGGCCGGCGGAGCTGGGCTGGCGTCCTAATTGCCCCCGTTAATCTCATTAATCCATTGTGCGGCCGCAGTTAACAACCCCCTCCGCCCGACCTCTCCGCTCCCACCCTTCTCGCTCATTCGCTCCTATTATTGGGTGCGATTTCCTCTGCACGAAGCTCAAATTCATTGTGGCTGAGTTTACTTTGGGGCTACTTTTTTTTTTTTTATCCTTTTCCGAATTTGTTTTGCTTTAGCAAATGTGAGGGGCTGCGTCCTACCTCAAGCGGGATTGAAAATTCCACTCTTCATTCGGGCCCAAGTGCACTCACCTCCTCATTTCGCCTCTATTTTCTTTTATCTTGAGATTCTCTCCTTAATGGAATTGGTTAACCACCCCGCTCCGCCCTTTTGTTTTTGCAGAGGCCAAATTTTATAAAGGCAAAAACAATGAAAGGTGCATCGTGTTTCTTCAAAAAAAAAATATATATATATACACATGTATATATATGTATATATATATATACACATATATATGTACATATATGTGTGTGTGTGTGTATATATATATACATATTTTGTAATCACTTTGGGTCTGAAAACTACCATAACGGCCCTTACACAGTGGGAAACAAATTCAGCCACTATTTAAAACTGGCCACCAAAAGTAACACTCTGAAGCGATGCTTCCAGCTGCTTCCTGCGTGGGTGTCGGTAGGTTTTGTGTGTGTGTTTTCTTTAATTAAAATTTTTGGAAATGTAATGTCTTCTCCCCAAAACTGTTTTAGTCCAAAAAAAAAAATAGGGCTTTGGGGATTCCCTCCCTAACAACTGAGTCGCGTTTTTCCCTTCCGACTCGCCGGCTCCCTGACTGGAACCGGCCCCTTAGCTGTCCTTCATCCGGCAGGCCCAGGTGGATCTCCCCGGGTACCCGCGGCCTGGCCGAAGCCCGTCTCTGCTCGCGGTAGGCGATCGCAGTGATTTGCGGGATCCCCGGCCGACGCGGCACGGCCCGCCCGCCTGCTGGAGCCTCTGGAGACGCATCCAGCGCAGGCTGCCCAGCGCCCTGCGACGAGGTAGGCGATGGCGCGCGCAGAACGAAAGCGGCCCCCAAGGTCCTGCGGGCCCGGCGCTGCCCTTTCTCGGGCCTTCGCGCAGGTAACTCCAACTATTCCAGGGGCGGGTGCACTGCCGGGCCGAAGCGAGACCGCCGAGGGCCGAAAAGTGGGGGCACCTCGGGTTTTCCGAAGGAGTGCCGCCTTTAACTCATCACTTTTCGCTGTTCCTCTCTGGTTAACTAACAGGGGTCCCCGCAGGGGTGTCCGAAGTCGCCATGCTAAGGCTAAGTATGTGGGCTGCCTCCTCCCCGGCTCGGGGGGCGAAGGGGAAAGGGCACTTGTCAACTGCTGTTCCCGGGTCGGAGGAGTGCTCGCGCGGAGGTTTGGTCCTCCCGGGGCGCAGAAGTCCGGCGGCGCGCGGGAGCGGCGGGGAGAAGCGTGGCGGCGGCGCTTCTCCGCCTAGGCCTCCCCGGATGGCGCTCTGCGTCCTCACGCCCACACGCTGGTGGCCTGACGGCCTTGCTTATTTGAGGGCTGAGCAAACTTGAATGTGGTTGTAGGGCGAGGTTAGGGCAGGACAGAGATGGGTCTCAATTTGGGGAAGTGCTGGATTTTTTACTATAAAAACCTCTCCCAGGGGGAAGAGTGTGATCCTTCCCTTCCCGAGAGGTCAGGTCTAGGGAAATAAGTGTAGAGCCTTCCCTCTCCTACCAACTAGGGCTAGAGGCATTTCCCCCCGTTCTCACAGACTTAAAAACCACCAGGTTCCGGGAGCATGCGCTCCTCCCAGCCGTTCGCGGGTTTAAGTCTGCAGGGCAGTTGATGGAAGGCTGATGGAAGCTAGAGGCTGCAACTTCAGCAGGGACTCTGGCCGCGGTTGGGTTCGTGGCTGGGTGCGCGCGTCAGTGGCGGGTAAATGAATCTTTTAAGATCTTTGCTGAGCCTGGCAGAGGCAGAAGCACCGCGGGAAACCAGAGCAGAGTCCTTGTCGGTTTCTGCAAAAGTGCTCAGACCAGCGCGGAGTGGAGACCTCGCCGCAGATCTAAGAGCGCCTACGAGTTTTTCAATAGGGCAACGTCCCCCGTGCATGCCTCCTTCCACTTGCTACATTGTTTTAAATGATGAGATTTAGCAAACCCCTGGATTTTGCCCCTTGCTTTCCTGCAGTACCCCCACTGTACCACCGACACGTGGAAGAAAGAACACCGCAGGGCGAGTCTGAGCGTCGGCGCTCCTGGCTGAACGTTGCCACCTTGCAAATCACCCCTCCTCGCTAGGCTTCAGGTTTTTGGGTTGATTGAACCAACGCCAACATTCATTGGGTCCCTAACAACCCTAACATTTAATGAGGCTGTGTATTTGTCGCCGGTTTGCCAAGAAGACTAGAGGTGGACTTAGGGGGCATTTATTAGTTCTTTTTACTGCGACAGAGGTGTGTACTGTACCCACCCGAGGGCAAGGTCTGGGTATCAGCTGGGTCCAAGATAAGAAAAAGTGGTTCGAAAGTACTGTCTTCTTGAAGAGGGGACTTTTCGGGAGGAGGTCACAGGGACCCCGAGGCCACCTTACTCCAGTTATACAACCAGCTCTCTAGGAGCTCACCCCCGGCACAGCTGGGCCTCCCCCTCCAGATTGCCCCTCAGTCTACTGGAACTCGACTGTGTCCGCGGGGAGGCAGGAGCTGGGGAGGCAGTTAGGGGCGAGGCCACCTCCTTTGCTGGCCAAAACCCACAAGTGTCCAAAACGCGCTAAACAAACAATCAGCGGCCTCGCGTAGCCGGGTGCAATTGGAATAACAAATGCGACGCACGCAAATTGCCCACCTCGCGTTGCTACGCGATTGTTTGTCGGCCCCGCACGCACCGCTCAGCATGGGAGGATCGCGAGGCGCCGGAGGCGGCTGGAGAGCGTTTAGGTCCGAGATGCAGTAAACACGCCGCTGATTTTCCCTATTATCACCCAAACACGATTTCACACAAAGCAATCACCACCCAGAAGTCTATGAAAATGTGTTTGTCGAAGAGTCAGTCGCCCCAGTAATAGCCCTCATTTTTAAGATATTAAAGAATAGATCAGCGGATTCTACATGCATAAATTATAT
>NW_006494609.1:17367407-17395316 GCF_000325575.1 Pteropus alecto
CGCAGCAGTCATCTCTAAATTGATTCATAGAGCGTAGATTAAATTGCTTCTCTGATTTAAAACAGTGCCCAAGTTTGGATCTCTCCTCCCGCCCCAAGATATCTTCATCATGGAGAAAACTGTCGCCCACTGTCCTTACACACACACACACACACACACATACACACACTCACACACTCACACATTCGCACCCGTGGCTGTTAAAAATAAATGCATATGCCACCCCCAACTTCTTACGGTTTCAGGAACTTTCTTTTCTTAATTCTTTCAGCCTCTTGCCCGGTCACAGAGCAGAGTTCATAATCGGATGCGTTTAAGTAGGGTTTTTCATGGCATGCAAAAAGTTGGCGTGTCCTTTTCAAAGATACGGAGGCCCCCTCGCAGGGCGAGTTAGCGGGGTCCGAGGAATTAGGGACAATGCGCAGAGCCGGCGTCCAGACCCCGCGCAGTTTTCACAGAGCAAATAAGCTTTATTGCTTGTATTTGGGCTTAAAAAGAGAGCCAGTGCCTCAAAGCTAGCGCTCAAAAGACCGCTCCACAGCCCCGCTGCTCCCTCGAGGACGCCTCAGGTAGCCTCCGGGGGTTTTCCGTGTGAATTTGTTGGGTGGAGTAGAGCAGCAGGCACAAATGCCACCCCGCTAAGGGGCAGCACGCACAAGGGCTGGGGCTGTCTGGTATTCAGAGGGACGTAGGGACAATTGCTAGCTGAGTTTTGCTCGAAGTTTTGCAATACTCCAAATAAGCGCACCAAGCCCCCGAGGACGAAATAATCAAGGTGTTAAGAAAACTCAACATAACACTGGGGGAGAAGAAGAGGGTGTCGAAAAATGACGTGTTCCCAAATCATCAGAAAAGAAATCGCTATGAGTTTCCAGGGCTGCAAGAATCTGCTTTCGGCTGAGCTATTTACTAAAGTTTGTTTCGAAGCGACTGCATCGTTCGTTGCTTTTGCAAATCACAGAATGCAAATGATGATAATTCGTTCTCGGTGGAACTTTCTCTTGAAATGATTAGCAAAGTCAGTCATTTGAAAATTACAGCGAATGCACAGACGGTTCCTGAAGCCCCTCGCTAACCGATATCAGCTTCTAAAGTTTTCATTCATGTAAACCTCATTAATGAAGATCTTTTATTTAAACGTCAAAGGGATTTGAAATTTAGAGTAAATTATGAAGCTTGTATGTCTAGCCAAGTCATGGGTCAAATGCATTTGTGAAAACTGCTAAAAGAGCATATGGTTTTGAATTTTTCTACAATGACTAGTGTTTAAATAAATTGCTTGTACTGCTTAACTTCATGTGTAATTTTGACAGAAATTGGCCTATAGCCTTTTGATATGTAAACATTTCAGCCTTTTATGCGGTATAAAAAAGACACTTGCTTTTTAGGATCAGCTCAGGCAGTCACCCTGTAATTCAGAAAGCTGGCACCTACCATTACATTCTTGCTAGATTTCAACTTTCAAGTGGCAGCCTCAGGGAGAAAAAAAGAAAGAAAGAGAGAAAGAGGATATTTCAAAAGCAATGTCCATTTGAGATTAAAAGCTGCAAATGAGGTGAGAACGTGCCACTTACTATCTGAAAGAAATGGATAAACCATAGTTATTAAAGAACATTTTCTGTCATTTTTCTTTAAGCCAGTCCATCTGAGGGAACACTTAAGCAGGGCTGGGACTGACTGGCATGTCATTATATGCTTGTCTTAGAGCCGAGCCAATCAGTCCAACATACAAATAGGTGTTAAAAAATCTAGGTATCACTTCGGGATGTTACCGGCGAAATGGCTTCGTGTCACAGAATCCATTAAGATGCAAAAATCACTCAGTCCCCCAAGAGAGTCCTCCTGGCGTGGAGTCACTGGACGCAAATGGCATATCTGAGCCATTCACGGGGATCTTTCTCGGTGGGAGGCTGTTGTTGGGAGATGCAAAGTCGGCAAAGGGCAGATCAGAGACTGCTCTGAGCCGCCAGGGTTTCTGAAACACACATGAGTCTGCATAAACCCATTTGTTGCTAACGTATCCGTCTCCCATCAATAAGTGTTGGAATGTGGATTGGGCTGCAGGTCGCCGGGGAGAAACGGAGCAAGTTCCCCTGAGGTTGCCGGTCGTGCAGGGGTGCTAGACGGGGCCACACGTCGACTTCTTGTGCGTGCGCTGAGGCGGGGTGGGCGCCACCTTCCCTTCTGTTCTGTCCTGCCCGCATTGTGTATGTCAGCTTTGTCATATACAGACTTTCTGAGAGGCATCATCCACTTTGTGAAGTTTTGGAGGGATGGGGGGCCTGGGGGCGGGGGGAGAGAAGACGTTCATGAAGCAAGGGAGACCCGTTTCTTCGTACACTTGAACCTTCGTAACAAACTGAGATCTCATAAAAACTGAGCTGGGACGAAATGTAATTAAGAAAAAAAGACTCACAGAGAAGACACGACGAGGTGTTTTATTTACGTTTCTTATGCATTCCAACACATCATATTGTGGTCAGCAAACCGGAAAGGAAAGGACACATTCCATGACACAAAGAAGGCACCAGGCTTTTTTCTTTGTTTGTTTTGTTTTTTTCTAAGCATTCTACATTCCTGTCTTAATTTTCTGTCCATTTTGAAATGAATAAGGGTAATTTTTTTTTATTAGCTGTAGTTTTAAAGTTCTTGGAGAAACAATTAATATGCTAATAAAATAGTTCCGAAGCTTTTAGCTGCCTAACTTTCAGAAACTTACCCCCCCAAAATGTTAATGATCAAACTTAGCTAGGCAAGATATATATTTTGGGTAAAAGAGGGACACTTAATATTTAAAAGGTAATTTGGGAGGTTGAAGGTTTTGTTTTGAGGAAAGAATATTATAAAATAAAACTGGAGGAAAAGACAGCCATGCCTGGGTGGCCGTGTTACTTGTGTAAAATTTTGGGTCTAGAGAGGTTGGTATCAGTAGACATATGTGTACTATGCAACTTTGTTAGTATATTTGTCTTTTTAAAGAGGACTTGATAAAAAGGTCATTTGCTGGTAGGTACTTTTAAGATCTGGATGTGAAATTTCTATGAGGTAGCATTGTTTATTCTTTTTAATCATCGAAGTGAGGAAACTAACAAGCACATTCACAGATGTGTCTTGTCCTTCAAAGTAGTCACTCAAGGAGACGGCAGCTTGCTTCAGCGTCGCTGTTGGTGGTGGTCTTGAACAGTTCTCTTAACTCCTAAAAGGGCATTTGCTTGGGCCCATTAATTCCTGTCTGCCTTTTAAAGAAGCAGCCGGCCTCCCTCGCCCACCGCTTATGTGCAGAAATCGAGGCTTCTGAAGCCTAAGGCGTTAGGCAGAGTAATAAGTAGGAAAAAAAAAAAGACTCGGAGGTCACAGGTCATGTCACCTGCTCAATGCCATACCATCAGAAGGATCTGATGCTGTGACTCAACTGTAGCTTGGCCTTGCCATGAGCAGAGGAGGCTGAGCCCTTTACCATCCTGTCTGAATAATTCAGGCCAGTTCTCTGCCTGTTCCTGATGGGGAAAAGGAGAATTCAATTTGTTTGCTTTGTGTTGGGAGCTTTCATTGTCTCTTCTTAGCCAGGAATACACTGCCCTCTACACACACACACACACACACACACACACACACACACTCACTCACTCACTCACTCTCCTTTTCCAATCTCTCCTTTGTTTTGCACATTTGATCCTTTCTGGGCCTGTCAGTCCCAATACCAGCTCCCTGGTCGCCTCGTTTCTGGAGTTTGTGTTTATTTTCTTGTTTGGGGGTATCTCCCCGCAGCCGGGAACAAAAACTGAATGACGCTTGAACCGCCACGTGGTTTTGGTTTCACTTAGCAGTAAAATTCCTTCTGCAGACCAGAAGGTCTTGGGTTTAAAATCACAAGAGTCCATCTCCCATGTCGCTGGGTTGTTTGTAATTTATGTATTACGGGGAAAAGCAGTCTGTTCATAGTAATGATCGCTTGGGGAATTCAGTATATGAGCCAAACATAGGACAGTTGAACTGAAAAGAACCCCTCTGTCTACATGATCCCTCGCAGGTTTTTTTTTAACAGGTCCCTAAAGAAGATTTTATTCTCCCCTCATAAGGTTTGTAGATATAGTCATTTTCAGCTCTGCCCAGTAGGTCAACACAGTATCTGCAAGTGAAATGGTGACATCGAGACACAGTCATGCTCAACTAATGACAATACTTTCTGGAGTTATGTGGATCTTAAAGTATCTCCAGTTGACTCTGAGATGGGAACATAAGTTTTTGATAATGCTGTCCACATTCTGAGTTCAGCCTTGGCCATTCTTCCTTCCCCCCGCCTCCACCACCCCCCCAACCCAAAACCCTCAGAAAGTAGCTTTCCAAGTTAAACTAGACCAGGGTGATCAAGTGAATGTTTGACTTGAAATAATTTTTAAAATAACTTGTTCACTGTTGAAGTCCTTAGTGAACTGGCGTAGTGGCCGAGCAAGCCGCGTTTCGTAGCTCTCTGCCCGACAGAGAAATTTGGCCCTTCTGACGGAAGATGGATACTGAACACGTGGGGCAGATGCACCCTGCTCCGTGTTTCACAGGAACTTCTTTATCGACGACGTCTCTCTCACGAAGCCGGAGTCGCTGTGAAGTCCCGCGTCTCGGACCTCTGTCCCAGCATACCTAGTCGCCCAACCTAGTAACAAATCATCTCTTTATAGGCTCTCATGTTGTAAGCGAGAGCCAACATCTGCATCCTGGGACACGGATCGGTGGAAACGAGTACCGAGGGCTGGCGTGACCATGTTTTAAATTAGTGCGAACTACTCGTCCGGTTGTTCTGGAAAACGGAGCACATGGACCTGGTGCCAAATCCTGAAGCTCTGGCCGGATAAAAAAAAAAGAGGACCATCTCTGCGCTCTGTGGGTGGTCGCTGCACCTCTGGGAGGCAGGCCCTGTTCCAGGTGGGACACCAAGACCTGCCCAAAGTGCGCCAGCCGAGGCCTAGCTCTGAACTCAGCTCCGTTTCGCTTCCGAAGCCACTTTCCTGCTATCTTGCTCTGCCGGCTCTTGTAAAACAAGTGAAATGCCCAGCTCCTCAGCCTGGTGAGCAACACCTTTGTTCGCTGGCACCAAGTACCCTTCCTGCCTTCCCTCCCCTCATCGTCCCTTAGGATCAGTGCCACCTGGAGGATCCCTGCTCTGTGCTGCTCAGGCCGTATGCCCTTGCCAGCTCTGTTTTCTCCTCCTACGTGACTGTCCCCTGCTGGTTCTGCACGTCCACATCTGGCTCCCCTGTCCTGCCGTGTGACTGTGTCCTCTCCCACTCTGAAGACCTGGCGGGGGTTGTCGGGGCCTTCCTGTCCTCCAGAGCAAGTCCTCCCGGAGTCACAGGTGTCCAGCCTGGAACCACACCAGCCAAATCAGCATCCATTCCATTCCACATCTCCCACCAGCTGACCACAGGCTCGGCACAATGGACGTGCTAAATAACTCTTTGTTTAAGGAAAGTACATTTTCACCCTTGCCCCCGCCCCCCTGGCAAGCTTCTAGATCCCCCCAATTCCAGGCCAAAGGCCATTAGCAGGAGAGTGATAATTAAACACGGTGAGTGCTTTCCTGAAATAAAGACCAGAGAAGCAGAGGCAGAAGGCAGCTCCCCGGAAGGTGGCCGGGGTCACAGAGCAGCTAGTGTTGGCCCGCAGGTAGCACCTGTGTCTCTCGGCCACACCTGTGTACACAGGCAGGCTGCCTGTCACCTTTGGCCCTGAGGACTGACGCATCTGAATGGCTATCCCTTGTCATCTAAGTGGATCCCGAATGGAGAAAACATGAAGACGCCCCAGACCCTCCAGGGTTGCGTCCACGTTGGAGCCTTGCTTTTTCCCGTCTGCAAAGTGGGGGCGCAATCAGGAAACACAGTGCACTGCGTTTCCTCTTAGCGCAGACACCTGCCACTCTCCACATTCAGTTGAGTCCTGGCTGTGTTCGGGAAACACACATTTCTGTTTCCCAGCCGTGCAGCCTGAGGGCCAGGGAGGTCAGTGTCTAGCTCAAGGCCACCTAGGGGTGTGGGGGCAGAGCTGCTGGGACACAACTGGCCTCTCATGATGCTTTCCTGCTGGCCTTGGACAGCCGTCCCTTAGAGTCCTAACTAGTGACATGCATTGTCTGTGGGCCCTCCTCCCCTTTGGGGGACGATTTTGAGACCACGGTTACCCCTCCCTGGCCTTCTGCACTGACAAAGAAGGTCAAGAGACGGTCATTGCTCGGCCCAGCCGAAAAAATGATGGCACCGCAGGAACGCCAGGTGCTGGCAGTTCATCTCGCGAGAGACCAATGCTGAGCACTGGCTGCCTCGTTTCAGAGCTACCAATTCCCAGGGCGGCAGCCCAGGACCAGTCACCTGAGCTATGTCGCTCGTGGGCAACATGGGGGCTAGAAGTCCAGGCTTTGCTGTGATGCTGCCTTCCAGCTCTGCTGCTTATGATCTGTGTGAGCTGGAACAAGCCTGTAAACACCCTGAGGCTCGGTTTGGACTCTGTAAGATGGGATAGTAGGGCCCTCTTCTCAGGGCGAGGAAGTGAGTGGGGGCGGAGAGAACCCATCAAGCAGCCCCAGCGATTTTTGATTTTTACCAGTAAAGCCCCCAGCTGTCCCTCACAGAGTTTCAGGAAGTCATTCATCAAGGGACAGAGAAGCCTAAATATCTGGGGCAGTGAGAGAGAGAGGCCTGGGCTTTGTTCTCTGCATAACAAAGGATTAAATCTCCAAGGAAAATGTTGCTTCCCTCAGGAATTGCGATTCTCCACTACTTCATCTGATTCTCAGATTAAAGCAGCAGGGGGCCCACAGGGCTGGGACTAAGACCTCCGCTTTCCTGTTGAGAAAACTGAGGGCCAGAGGAGCCCAGTGACTTGCTCTGGGTCTCAGAGCTGAGCCGTGGTGGCCCAGGGTCTCCTGTCCACCAGACCCCTCCTCGTGCAGCCTGGCCTTTTTGCTCCTTCAAACGACAAGCCACTCCAAGTCTGCTTCCGGCTGCAGGCGAGTCAAAGAAGCTGAGGAATCACTCGATGGGTGGGTGGGGTCCTCGGGAAAAGCTGCACACACTTCTCAAGGTGGAGGTCACCCCTAGCCTATCTCTGCCTCCCAAGGAAGCCAGTGGGAAGGGGCCAGTTTTCAGGTCAGAGTTCAGTTAGAACCTCCCCATCGCCCTGACTGATGGGCCTGACCGATCTGTCCAAGCATATGTGATTCAGAGATTAACCTCCTAAGGTTAAGATTTAAGACCTTCTAAGAAAATCTACCCTAGAAATCCCCTCCAGTCTTACTGTGCACAAGGTTTTGTGGAAGAATATTCATGGCATTGAAACAACCAATAAAGAACTCATGAAATAATCCAGCGCACACTCATGACAGGTAACCAAGCAGCCACTGAGAGAGAGAAGACTCTTATATGCTCTGCTATGGAAAGATCTTCAAGATATACTGTTGAGTGACAGGCAAATGTAGAACTCCAGCATAGTGTGACTCTGTGTGGTGTGTGCGTGTGTGTGTGTGTGTGTTCACATACACATGACACAGCACTATTTTCTATGAGGTCACGAATATAAATGACTTAATACTTGGAAGACAGAACAATGCCTACACCGTAAGTGTGAATCATGTTTGAGAGAGAAATAAAAATGCTAGACAAAAAGATCCAGAAAGTGCACTCTGGAACCAACAGGGGTCATGTCTTTGCAGAAGGAGCTGGGATTGGGACTGATTAAGGGGGACTTGGTTCTTATCTCTGATTTTTAATTTTGAGCAAAGACATGACATTCATGTTTTCGTTGCGAAGTTAAATACGCATCCAAACCCAGTATCTCCAAAATATGAATCTCTTTCTCCCCTCCGCTCAGGCAGCATGAGCGGGAAACAGCACGGAGGTCGAACAAATAACTTGAGATAAGCCACTGTCCACCCACCGCCACCCTCATTTCCTCAACTCACACCTCATCGCAGGCAAACAGTGTCCTTGGAAATGTGTCCCCCTTGCTAATGACTCGCTCCCCTGGGTTCCTGGATAGCAGCGGAAGGTGTGGGGCAGAGGGGGGTGTCCCGAATGGACACATTTCAGGTTTGAAGTCTTACGACTGAATTCAAGTCCCCAGACTTGCCCCTGGCATGTGTCAGTCACTTCTCATCTCTGCAGTCTTTGCCTTGTATCCCTCTTAATCCTCGAGAACAAGTGGGGGGTGTGTGTGCGCATAATTATAATCATCTCTGTCCCTCGGCGCCTAACAGTGCCTGGCACACCGTAGGTGCTTGATGGATCTAATGAAACTGAGCTGAAAGTAGTTAATAAGAAATTAAAATAGTAACAAAGGCATTGCTATTATAAAGCGTGAAATTAATATTTTTTATCTTGCAGATTCATATTCTCAAGGGCGCTCTCTCAACAGGTATTTCTCATTTACCTTCTGTGTACAGGGAAGAAAAGGATGAATGTGAGAAAGTCCATAACTTCAGGGAGCTTACACTCAAAAGAGATTTCCAGCAAAAAAAAAAAAGAAAAGTGATGACTAAGGAGGAAACAAAACAGACAATCTTTGCTGTCTGGTGCAGTGAACAGGGACAGGAAATCATTGTTACAGTTCAAAGTCTTGCAATGCACAGAGCACAAATGTCAAGTTATTGGGAGTCACGTAGACCTCTTAACTCCAAGGCAGACGTCAAGTTTGATTTTTACATGCATGTATTCATATGTCCTGCTAGACATTTTTTCTAATGAGCTCGCTCCATCTTCTTTGACGATCTTGGGGAAAGTAACTGGGGTGCCATGAAGTTTTGGACTTGACAGACCTGGGAGCTTCGATCCCAGTTTCACTCACCCATAGCCGGGTAGTTGGGGTAACAGGGCAAGTTATCAGGGTCTCTGAGCCTCAGGATTCATCCGTGTCAAGATTGCTTGTTAGGACTGCTCTCCAGCGTTGTTGCAGGTCCCTGGGTTGCAGAAGGACTTCAGCCAGTGGAAGCGTTCTGGCCTGGACAGGAGGGCCAGCAAGACACCTGTACCCCCTCAGAGGCAGGCCACTAAAGGGGGCCTGGGGAGGCATCCTGGCTGTTCAGATTTAGCGTGTCCCAAGGCCCCAAACACTTCTAAGAATCAAGTCATTGTATGGATACTCAATTTGACTCAGAAAATTAACCTAGGTCCTCTTCAAGGGGAAAGATAAGGAAGGTCCCGATAGCATTTCCTTATCTTTAATAGATTGTAAAGCCCTTTTAATTTGCATTAGTATCTCAATGTGCACATGAGGAAATGAGATCCTGGAAGATTAAGGGATCACACAGGTTGTAGGTGGCAGAAGTATTATGCAAGCCCAAATCTGCCCAAAGCCTGTATTCTTTTCACTCACCCTGTAGCTGGGCAAGAGGAGATACCGGAGAATGGAAGTTACAGCAAGGACTCCTGAGTCAGCATGACTCCTGTCTGTGTTAACTTGGTCCGGCAAGTTTTTTAACCCCGCCCCCCCCACCTTCGTTTTTTTTTTTAATCTATAAATTGGGCTTACCTGTAGCCCTGTCCATAGAGTAATGGCAAATGGCTTTAGCGTGGATGATGGCCCAGAGGAGGCTGTGTGGAGATGCACGGGCCTGATTCGCGGAAGTCGGACTTTGACATTGGAGGAAAACAATTCGTGTTGCTTGTATTTCTTTAAATGTGAGCTCAAAACTGAACTCAAAGCCTAAAGATTCTTATGCGTAAAAATGAAGGTGCTAAGTGGCGTGTGTATGCTCAGACACACATCTGCAATCTTAGTGTGGTGCTTAGCAGGTGCTCAGGTAGAGTCAAGAGATAGATGAGCAGGTGAAGCCAGGACTAGGAGCAGGTGAAGCCAGGATTAGGACCAGGCGCCGGGCTCCTGAGCAGACCACGTAGGTGGCCGCCCGGCTGCCTTCTGGACCGTTCTGCTCCCCAGGGGTGCCGCTGAGACAGCTGAGTAAGCAGATGTGGCAGCACTTTGCAACCTGCCCCGGGGGGTGCACTGTTTGGGAATCACTGTCCCACCCCTTTCCCTTGGCAGTACCTGGGACAATGTGCAGTGTTTAGGAGAGGTGGGGCTGACCACAGGTGTGGGATGTGGTCCAATCTCATTACTCTGGTCCCCTCTGGAAGGGGGCTGCTGCGGCAGCGCTGGGGTGTCCACCTGGGCCTAGAGGGCCTGTGGGGCAGGTACACTGATGGCCAGGCCAACTGCTCAGAGCTGAGGATCAGGCCCTACAAGGCCGTTTTCAGCAATGGAAGAATGTGCTAGAAACACAGTGCCTTCAGACATGGGCAGCCCTCTGCGGAGCAGCACGCTCCCTGAGAAGCTGCTGAATGCCATCCTCCCAGGCTGGGTAAAGATGGGGCAGAGGGGCAGAGTGGGGCATGGGAAATGGGGGAGCTGGGTGGTGCTGCAGCTTTTCAGGGACGGCTGTCCTGGGTGACCCCCTCCCGTACCCACTGGTTGGTTCACCCTGGGCTACCTTGCACTTCTCCTGGAAGGGTCCTGCTGGGGGTCCCCATCCCCTGTGGAATAACTTGGCTTTCCAGCCCTGGCTCCAACCTACTTAGCATAAGTAACGAGCACCCCAGAGTGCCCTGCCCGTGGAGACAGCTTGCTCTGTTGGCCCAAGGAACCTCCTTCAGGGGAGAATTTGTCATCTCAGGTCCTCAGGGCCTGGGCAGGGCGGACCTCTGGCAGGGGGCGGGGCTTACCAAAACCTGGGGCGGGGTTTGCATTTCGTTCACTCTCATAGGCTAGGTTCCCTGGAGTGGAGAAAAACTGCCCTGACTTCAGAGCTGGACGATTTTAGTTTCAGATGTGTCAGCTCTGCAGCTTCCAGCCAAAGGGTTGTGGAAAGTCCCTTAAAGGCCAGTTCGGCTCTCTGTGTTCATCTTGATTCATTTTATTTTATTTTTTCCATTGAGATGTAATTGACATGTAACATTACATTAGTGTCATGTGTACAACATAATGATTCGATGTGTGTCCATGCTGAGAGATGTTCACCACGAGGTCAAGTATCATTTGTCACCGTACGAAATCACACATTTTTTTCCCTTGGGATAAGAACTTTTAAGATTTACTCTCTTGGCAACTTTCGAATATTAACTACAATATTATTGACTATGGTAGCCATGCTGTATATTATTATGGTCAGCTTTAAACTTGGAATAAAAATGTACCTGCCAGAGCTGGGGTGGATCTAGGACTGATGGTGGAAGCATTACAGATTGGGCTGCTTTGAGGGTCAGGCTTACAGGTCCTACTCAAGGGTCAGGCTGAGGTCTAGAGTGGGGCCAGATAAGGGCCAGAGTTAGGGGCCACTGTTGGCACTCGATGGATTGACATTAAGAACTGTGCAGCTCCCAGAATTATTGCAGAGGTAAAAGGAGTCGTCAACTCAGATTAAGTGCTTGCGATTCACTGTTTCCTTAATTCTGAGATGTGCTTTTCTTGCTATTCACGTTTTTCCACATCTGTGATGTTAGGGTTTGATGGTGAGTCGTAATTAAATTGGCAGCACGTTTGTCTTTGTGTACATAAAATTATGGTGCATCTTATGTTGGATGGCACCTTTGGGCAGAAGAAATACACAGTATGGTTGCTATTCTTGAGACATCTACCCTCTGCTTGGCACATCGTATGGCCATCAATTTGCTCAGATGAGTCACAGTGACCCATTTCCACTGTGCCTTGGAAGCTCCCATCACAACTAGCATGTGTCATGCGGTATTCTCTGTGCACTAATTTGATATTTTTCTACTCTGCTCCTGTGAGGTCCTCCAGAGAAGGAGCTAGTCTTCTCCATCTCCGTGTGGCCCTGGTCCCCAGTAGAGCCAGGAGGTCTGATAGGAACCATGATGTTAGTAAAAGCTGCCATTTATCGGGCACTTATAACAAGTGAGGTATTTGCCAAAGATTTGACATTTATGTTCTCATTTAATCCTCATAATGGCCCTTAGAAGTATCTATTATGATTATTACCTCAATTATCTGTGAAGACACTGAGGCCCAGAGAGGTTAAGGGGTTTATTCAAGGTCACTTTTTAAATAATGTCCTCAGGGCATTTCTAAAGAAAATGTTTTACATAATAGCTTTATCAAATATAATTCACATCCCATAAAGTTTACTCTTTTAAAATATATACTTCATTGGTTTCTCGTATATTCATAAGATTGTGTTACCATCAATACTATCCAATTTCAGAATGTTTTCATCATCTTACAAAGAAGCCCCAAACCTGTTATCAGTCACTCCCATTCTCTCCTTCCCTCAGCCCTTGACAAACACTAATCTTTCTATTTCTACGGATTTGCTCATTCTGGATATCTCATATAAATGGAATCATACGCTATGTGACCTTTTATGTCTGGCTTCTTATCACGTTTTCGAGGTTCAGCCATGTTGTAGCGCGTGTCAGTACTTCACTCCTTTTGAAGGCTGAGTAATAATCCATGGTGTGGATGGACCACATTTTGTCTATCCATTCATCGGTTGATGGACATTTGGGTAGTTTCTACCTTTAGGCTATTTTGACTAATGCTGCCATCAGCATCTGTGTACAAGTTTTTGTGCGAACATATATTTTCATTTCTCTTGCATGTATATGTAGGAACGGGATTGCCATGTCACATGGAATGGCTGGGTCTGTGTTTAACCCTATGAGAAAGTGCCAGACTGTTTCCAAACGCGGCTGTCGCTTTTTTTATGCCCGGCCGGCACTGCATGAGGTTTCAGTTTCTCCACATCCTTGCCAACACTTGTTATTGTTAGTCTTTTTAAATTGTATCTATGTAGCTATCCTAGTGATGTGAGGTGGTATCTTATTGTAGTTTTGATTTGTGTTTTCCTAATGACTAAGGATGGTGAGCATTATTTTTTTATGTGCTCATTGGTCATTTGTTTATTTTCTTTGGGAAAATAGACACTCACATCCTTTGCCCATATTTAATTGGGTTGTTTGTATTTTTATTGTTGAGTTATAAAAATTCTCTGTATATTCTGGGTACAGGTCTCTTATCAGATACATAAACATTTTCTCTCATTCTATGGGGTTTTTTTTCACTTTCTTGACGGTGCCACAAATTGTTTCCAAAGTGACTGTACCTATTGCATTCCCCTCAACAACGTTTATTTATGTATTTATTCTTTACCTTTATTTACCAGTCTCAAATGAATAAGCTGGTTCTCTAGTATAGTCCACAGTGACCCAATGAGTTCTTGTTTAAATTCTGCTGAGTATCATGAGTTCATGGATTTAAATTATTTGATGTGTTTCAGTATATTGAAATTAGTTTTCTATTGATGCTCACAGTTTCCAGTTTTTGGTGGATGAGAACCCTTTCAAATTTGCTCCTGAGTTTTAAGTTGACATGGTTCCAATAGTCTTTCATAGCTGCCTTGCTTTTTTATATATCAAGATGTTCCAGATTCATCTCATCCATTTCCTGCCCGAGACCTAGAATTAACCATTTCTGGTTTCTTTAAGGGAGAAACAGTACTTAGAGACCCTAATCTGGGTACTGGGGATGCTCAATTATACAGGTTGAATTACACTAGACCTTTTCAGTAGGTCTCAAGTTAGCAGAGTTAAAAAATACAAAAAAAATTTAAGATAAAATATATCATGAGTTTGTATTGATATGATGCTTTTTATTTTAATTCAGGCTCTATTTAACCTTTTAAAGATTAGCTTTCAGCTCTTTTTTCCAACTCCCAAAATCCTGGATCCCAGTAACAAGTGAGGGAGATAAGATAAGCTGATAAGTGAAGTGCAAACAAAAATAGTGACATTTATTGAGTGATTATTATGTGCCAGGCGCATCCAAGCCTCATAAACAGCCTGAAAACAAATTATTATCATGCACGGGGAACCTCAGGCAAGGAGAGACTGAGGAAACTGCCCGAAGCCATGATTTCATTTCACTTGATTCCCTCCGTAAAGACCCTATCTTGAAATAAGATCACATCCTGAGGGACGAGGTATTGGGGGTTAGGGTTTCCGCATAGGAATTTTGGAGGAGAGCAGCACATAAACCCATAGCATTGGGGACCGAGGAATTGTCCCCTACACAGTGCCTGCGGCTGGCCAATCCTCAGGCTCCAGCAGCCACCTCCAGGCTGTTGAGTTCTCTCCGAAGCCCTCACTCTGCATTTTCCTGCCTTTCCTTTCCTGTGTGTCTGTGTGTATATGTGTGTCTACGTGTGTGTCCTCTGTGCCGTGTCTGCCTTGTCTTCCCCATCTGATCGTGAGCTGCTCTGCTGGCAGAGACCACATCTTGGTTATCTTTGTACCCTGCTCAGACTAATCCATGCTGTGCAGATTAAATTCTCAATACAATGGATACATTTTCCAGGCTTTATCTAAAGCAAACTCAACTCTTCACCTGTGTTCCCCTCACCCCCGCTTACTTTTACATCTTTAAACATAATCTCCAGCTATCCTAATAAAAATTGATTCAGGGCAAAAATCACCCACGGATGCTAAAATCTCTGGGTGAAAATTGTTAAGAAACATATTTATACAGACTTAAAGCCTCATGCTGCGGATTACTTACTAATTACAAGAGGAGACCGCCGATTCCTTAATAATTAAAAAAGAGAAAATCTGGCAAATACCACCTCAATCAGCGATTGCAGTTAACCTCACCGGGATGGGATGGACTGACATCACCAGCCCCTCTGTGGGATGCGGTGGGAAGGATGCAGAATTATTCATGTTGCGTATTGGCAAAACTGTTTAAACTTGAATCTAATAATGAGGAATCGAGACACATACAGATGGTAGAGCACTCTACAAAAACAGCTACTCGATAATCTTCAAAAATGCCAATATCATGAAAGGTGAGGCTAAAGAATTGTCTCAAATTTGGAGACTAAGGACACATGACAAGTAAACACAATGTGAGATTCCAGTTCGCATCCTGGATCAGGGGACAGTTGCTATAAAGGATGTTTTGGGGGGAAATTTGAATATGGTATGCATATGTGATCATAATATTGTAAAAATGTTAACTTTTCTGAATTTCATAATCATAACCATTACCTAAGAGAACAACCTCATTCTTAAGAAATACATACTGAAAAATTCAGGAGTAAAAAGTCATGATGTCTGCAACTTACTCCCAAATAGTTAATCAAAATAATAACAGTAGGTGGAAAAATTATGTAAACTTATGTTTTGCTATGTCCTGTTATCTACTGCATATTACTGAGCATATCATACACATATACGTACATATCGTCTTGCACAAAATCAGGTACACACCTCCTCATGCTGAGTTTAAGGGCTTTTCATGGATAATCTCTCCTAGAACAATTTTTGCCTTGTGTTCGGACTTTAGAACCTTCCCGTCATGAAGGAGGCGTCTCCATGGTAGTTATTTGTCAACAACATACAGCCACAAAAAAGCAAGGTAATGGCCTTGGGATTTGGGTATGTTAAGGCCGAATCGTCCCAGTGGATAGAAGAGAGAAGAACCGGGGGACAAAGAAATAAATGAGCCTGAGGCCAACAGTCCCCATCTGTACACGATTCAGGATGTTTACGTGAGAACCAGTAGAATATAGTAGCTGAAGAGTTTAGTACAAAAGAAATATAATGTGAACCACAGTGCACTTTTAATTTATCTAGTAGCCACATTTAAAAAGTAAGAAGGGACAGGTGAACTTAATTTTGAAAATATATTTATTTAACATGGTATATCCCAAATAGATCATGTCAACATATGCTTAATATAAAAATCCTCAATGAGATATTTTTTCATTCTTTTTTTCCACTACGTCTTTGAAATCTGGAATGTATTTTACCTTTATAGCTCATCTGAATTTGGGCCAGCCACATTGCAAATCTTCAGAAGCTAGCCACCTATGGCCTGTGGCCACCACATAGAATAGCACAGAATTAGACCTTAAAACAAGACAGTGGTGGGTTCAAATCCCAGCCCTGCCACTTTTTAGTTTTGTAAACTTTGGGCAAATAGTTTAATAACCTCTTTAAGCTTTAATGTTTCCTAAATGGCATTTCATCAGGGAACCTATCTCTTGAGGTTTTTTGTTTGTTTGTTTGTTTTTAAAGATTAAAGGTAATCATCTGGGTAAAGTGCTTTACTGAGTGTTCCTTCACTCATTCATTCACCCCTTAATTCATCCATTCAACTCATGTACTCCAGCATTCTGTCTACACTGGACAAACCACTGAGCAAATGTGGGTTATGACCAACGCCGGCAACACCATGCTCATGAAAAGAGCATGTTAAAGATGCTGGGAAGAAACAGAGTTCTCTGAGATCATCTGAAAATTGTGATGACTCAGAGCTCAAAGGCAGAGCATTCTGAGTGCCTGGATGGGCCTAGGGGCTTGTTCCACTGTCCTTCTCCCTGTGAGCCATCGGCTGTACCAGATAGTCGTGCCTGTAAGTGTGGGAGGAAATAGCGATTGAAAGAGATGACAGAGCAGACATAGAAGAGCTTGAAAGTGAGCCAGGCAAGGAGCTCAGAGATATGGGAGGACAGATAGGGCCATGGGGGACCATAAGACGTGGGGGAGAGGCAGCGACGTGGGACGAGGCCCATGGTGAAGCATATGGAAGATGATACACAATGCCAGGACTATCGTGTGGACCGAGGGACCAGGGAGGATGGAAGTAACTCCCTTCTCATGAGTGGGCTTCGAGGAGTGTCTTGCACAAGTAAGAGTAAAGGAGAGGCAGGTGGCACTTCTGAGAGAAGAAACCACTCACGCAGAGGTCAGTTATCAGAAAAGGGCCTGGGGAGTTTGTGGACTGGGCAAGGCTGAGAAGGTGGGGTTGGGGGAAGGTGGGGAGTGGCTGGAGCTAGAGGGTGGGTGGACTGCAAAGGGCCGGGTAAAGGTATTAAGGGAGTTTGGACTTTTATCAAATGATAGGAGAAAGGAGTTGAATGGTTCTGCTCAGCAGGAGCGGGAAGGGCCCTTTGGCAGAGGCGGGGCCTCTCAGGAGAAAGAGCAGATGCAAGATGATCAAAGAGGAACTTGCCCTGGGTCTCAGCTGGGGGTGGAAGAACCAGAGCAGCAGCTCTGTCTTCTCCCTGGAAACCAGATTCCTGGAAACCAGCTTTGGGGGATGGACCAGTGGAGAACCAGGCTTGGCCCTTAGCCTGAACTTAAGAGATAACACAGGATCAAACTGCTTGACAATGGTTGGGGAGGAAGGCGGCATTGGGTGGGCGCTCAGGAAGAGGATTAACAAATTTCCTCTAACAAATCTAGACCATTCCATTCTGGTCTCTAGGCCTTTGCACTTGCTGTTCCCATCTGTTTCCCAGACGCTCACTGAGCTCGTTCTCAGTGTTTGCGCAGCTGCCCCTTTCTCAGCAAGCGGGTTCATCCCAACGCCACCGATGCGAGGACCACCCTGATGACATTTCCTAGCACCGTCGTCTTAGCCTCTTCTTTTCCCACCACTCCGGCTTGTGATCCTGTTTCATCCTATGTTTAGATCACACCTCCCACCATCTGAAATCACATCATTGGTGTGTAATTGTCTATTTCCTCCCCGAGAATGTTATAATCGCCTTAAAGGTAGGGATCAGTCTCGTTCCCTGTTCTTTCTCCATCATTTGGGACAATACATGACATTTAGCAGGCATCCAAAAGTAGTTGTTTGAATGAATACGTGGATGGATGGATGGATGGATGGATGGATGGATGGATGGATGGATGGATGGATGGATGGATAAAGAGACAAATTTGGTAATTTGTCTATTTGTGATTGAAGCTAGGATGGGTGAAGAGGCCGTTCATAATCGGAACAGGAGATAGAAATGTTTTGGTGTAGTCCTTCTATACCAGAAATATTTCTTAGTGGCCGACTGTGCAGTTTACCTGTGGAGATGAAAGAGTTAGTGGACATAAAGGGGCCACACAGGAGCCATATCCAGTCTACACAGATGGTTGGTTTGAACTGCACTGCATTTAAACATTATTTAGAATTAGTTGCCAGCATTTAAATATCTCTAAAGATTTCAACTAACACATTTGGAGATCTATTTTCACTTTACCAAAAGATCTGGCAACATCGGGCCTGATTTTTATGGGGCAAAAATTGTTTGAAGCTGACAAGTGTTTGCTCCCATTGAATCTGGCCTTTGCCATTGGGTCTCAACCCACCTGGCCCACATCTGCATCCTCATCTCAGGCCTGGCCCCGTCAGCCTTTGAATTGGCCTTTTTTGCTCTAAATCTCAAAATAATCGTTCAAAATAGTGGTTCCCAACTCTGAAGTATGAGAACTCCTTTGTAAATAATTTTTTCCTGTAATTATGAAACTAATCCATCCTCACAGCAGGATCTCAAAAAACACGGAACAATAACAGAAGATAATAAATATTACCCACACACCTAGTGTGTGGATAAGCACTGTTTGTATTTAATAGGTGGAAGGGCCCCTAAAATCATTATGGTCCTCAAGCCCCAGTAGTTTTATATATAGTAAATACTAATTGACCAAAATAAGATATAATTTATTTAAAAAAAACTATAATTTCAGAAACACGAATGAGGGAATGTGTTCTTCCTTCAACACACTGTTTACCCACAGCCGTATGGTCGCATGTCCACGGGGGCACATATTATAGGCTCATCTGTGGGCATTCCTTGGTTTCCACATGGAGGTTCAGACGCTTGGCTTATCTTTGTGGACCCGTAACTGCTACTTTAAGGAAACACAGTAAAAACTGCAAAGTGAGCCAGCTAGGTGGTCTGAGGGACTCTCTCTTGTCACAAGTAGTCTCTGCTTAAATTATAGCAAAATATACATTTTAATGCACTGAGGGGCTTATTGGAAATAAGGGAACTCTTAAGGGCTATGGTAAATAAATAAGTAAGTAAACAAACAAATAAATGTCATGGAGCTGAAATCAAAGCAAGGAATGGTAGATAGTAAGGGAGTAAATTAAGTAATAGCTTTAAGACAGGCTTGTCCTGAGGTCAAAGACTTATATGAACGCCACCAATGAGAAACTAAATTTTGGGCTCTTCGAAAGATGGAGAAGTTGAACCTGAGACAGCTACATTCAACTCTGGATTCTCAAAAAACAGACAAGAAAAGAAGAAGAAAAAAAAGCTTAGAAAAAGTGCAAAGTCAAATGACATAAATAAAGTCCAAAGTTCAATGATCTCAATAATCACAATGCATTTAAGTGGACTAAACCTAACAGTTAAAAGACAAAGATGGTCAGATTCGATTTTTTTAATTTGGCCATATATTAATAATAAGAAACAGATGAAACTAAAATCAGAAAGATTGTAAGAAAAAAGAGGATAAAAAAATATACCAGACAAATAACAATGAACATTAAATATAATAATTTTTAAGAAAAAATGCAATGTTAAAGAGAAAATGATTCAATATATAATGATAAGTTCGATTTGCCAGTAAGATATGACAGCCATAAACTCGCATCCATTTTATAAAGCCTCAAAAATATAAAACAAAAACCGAAAACAACTACAGGAAGAAATGGACAAATCTACCATGATAGTAGGAGATTTCAACACACTTTAGTTAATTATTGATAGACCAAACAGACAAAATATTGGTAAAGACATAATAAGATTTGAGCTACAATTGACAGCTGTGAGTTGCTGGACTTACATAGAACCCTCCCAACTATTAAATAATGCTCATTCTTCTCAAGTAATTTGGAAACTTGTGTTTTAAGATTTCTTACCATTTAAAAAAATTGATTTCTAACTTAATTGCATTGTGGCCAGAAAACATGGTTGAAATATATAGCCTTTATTAAGCCACAAAACATTTGTCATTATATTTAAAATAATTATTATCACAATCCTCTAATCACAATGGAATTAAGAAAGAAATAATACAGACAAATTTTAGTCTTCTTCTATGTTTGAGATTTAAAAGCACACTTTCAAATAACTCACGCGTGGAAGAAAAATGTAAATTGAAAATAATTAGAATTGAATAATACTGAAAATATTACATGTGAATGCAACAGAAGTGGTAGTTTAAGGAGAAATCCATAGCCTTGCATATTATATTCACATAGAGGAAAAGCCAAAAAGATATAAACCAAAAAGAACAACAGAACAAAGAAGAAAGAAGACAGGAGACAGTGAAGGTAAGAAATTAATGAAATAGAAAAAAAGATCTAATAGAGCAAATCGACAAGGTTAAATGTTGATTCTTTGAAAAGGTTAGTAAAGTAGATAAACTTTTTGGTAAGACATAAAAAAAGTACACAGAAAAAAATGGTTAAAAATAAAAATAGGTTAAAAGTGTAGCTACAGCAAAACTTTAATAGAGTTTTATAAAAATCTCTATGCCAAAAATTTGAACTCTTAAATAGTAAAATTTTTAGAAAATTGTAACTACAAAATGGATTCAGAAATAATTAAAAAGCCCAAATTTTCTTATAACCATTTGAAAAACCAATAAGAGGTTAACTATTTTCTTTCAGGAGAAAAATAGTTAAAGGTCCCAGATTTTCTTTTTCAACAGGGGAAGTCAACCAAACTTTCAAGCTTATTTCAATCTTATACAAAATCTTCCAGAGCTAAGGAAAAAAGAAAAAAAAACCTAATTCATTCTATGATGGTAATATAACCTTTAAAATTTTTTTGACTAAATTTATTATAGTGACATTGGTTAATAAAATTATGTAGGTTTCAAGTGTACAATTCTATGATACAGAATCTGTACATTGCATTGTTCGTTCACCAGCCAAAGTCAAATCTCCTTCCGTCACCATATATTTGACCCCCTTTACCTTTTTCTACCCCTTCCCCACCCAATGGTAATATAACCTTGATATTAAAACCAGTCAAGTACCACATGAGAAAGGAATATTACAGGTCAATCTCATTCATCAACATGAATGCAAAAGTCCTACCTAAAACATTACCAAACTGAATCTCGCAATGTATACAAAAGATAATACACAAGAACCAGGTTAGGTTTAATCCCCAAAATGCAAAGGTGATTTGATACTGGGAAAAGTTTATAAATATTCACTACTTAACAAATTGAAAAGTAAACAAACCATCACAATACATATAGAAATAAAGATCTGGAGAATTTAACACCCATTTATAATTGATCAAAGAAACAAAAATATTTACCAATAAAGAAATGGGAAAGAGCTTTTTTGACAAGTTCAAGATATCTACACAATTCATTAATCTTAATGGTGGTAAGTTAGAACCTTTTCCTTTGAAATGTGAAATAAAACAAGTGTATTCTATCACCACTATTTCCCTAATCAGTGCAACAGGCAAGAAAAAGATGTAAAAGATATAATGATTGGGGGGGAGGGGGAAGAAATAAAACTATCATTATTCACATGATACGATTGCATAGGACATATAAAAGAATCTATAAATTCTTAAGATTAATGAGGTCAGCAAAATACCTAGATACAAAGTCAATCATAAAAAAATTAATTGCATTTCTATACACCAGCAAGAAGCAATTTAAAAATTTACTTTTAAAACTGATACCATTTATATTAGCAACAAAAAAGTATGAGTCGTCTGAGGATAATTCTTTTTTAAATGTGGAAGACTTTTGTAGAGAAAATTATATAATGTTAGAGAAGAATCATTAAAGGAGTCATAAAGAAATGGAGAAATATTTTAATTTCATCAAGCTAGAAAGATTCTACATGTTCAAAGTCTCAAATATCCCCAAATTGAGCCATAGACTTAACACAATTCCGATCAAGATCCCAACTAGATTTTTCAAGGAACTGAACAAACTGATTCTAAAATTTATAGGGAAGAACAAAGGCCTCAGAAAAGCCAAGACATTCCTGAAGAAGCATGAAGTGAGGCGATTTGCCCAGAAGATGCTGAGATTTATTACAGGGCTGTGTGGATTATGGCAGTGTGCTATTGGCACAGAGAAACTGACCATTGAAGCAGAAGAAAAAGCTCAGAAACAAACTCAAACACAGTTGGTAAGCTGATACATGTGTGCCGCAGCATTTTGGGTTACCAGAGAGAGGCGGAACTAGCCTGTAGAAAGATGCTAGGACCACTGGTTATCCATGGCGAGGGAGAGGGGCAGAATGTGTCCTTCCTTGACCTTGTCCCTTAAAATATCTAGATCCAGATAAGTTAACTATGTAAATGGAAAGGCACAGTTTAAAATCTTTTAGAAGTATTGGAGGATACTCCTATGACCTCTAAGTAAGGAAGTCTTTCCTTCCAAACAAGATTCGAAAAGGACAGTCATAGAAAAGATTGGTAAATATGACAAGTAATATCAAGAGTCCTTGTCCAAATTCACCTTCAGTAAACCACAAACTGAGATAAGACAATGCAAAGTTTTATCTGACAAAGGATCACCGTGCAGGACACATAAACAATTCTTGTAATCCAATGAGAAAAAAAACAACCTCCCGGTGACAATTTTGATATGAGAAAGGGATCCTCCCAACCCCCAAGACATAAGTGGAATGTTAACTTCTTGTGCTTTTTCATGGTCTCCGAGACTTGTGCTAGGAGAAAGCTAAAGAAATATACTTGACCCGAATCCCCTTCCTTGAAGAAATGGGTCACTACTGCATTGAATAGGGCTTTGAATGGGGGCAGCAAACTCAAATTGCCCAGGGCCACAGATAACCCGAGTGCAGAAGAGAATCGGGTGAGGACAGATGCTGCTGAGCGGATTTCGTGAGACAGCAAAACTTCTGTAAATAGGGAAATAGGAGCTCTCCTTTGATCCTTGCCTCTAGATTACCTATTAAATTAATAGGATTAACATATGGGCGAAGGGTTTTGAAAACAAAGGGCGATTTTATCATGGTAGGGTGCGGTTCCTTCGCAGTGATGAGTTAGCAGCTTCTAGAAGCCCATTAGGACAAATGACAGATGAGTGCCCTGAGCGCCAAGGTGGAAGCTTTTACAAGCTCTCAGCCTGCAAGCTGAGATGGCCAGACCCGGGGCCATTAAGGCCTGAGATAGCAGGGGGACCTCGGGCAGGTTGGAAACACTGACCTCCAGGTTCTCTTCCTGTAAAAGTGGGGTGACAACACTTCCCTCCCATGATGTGATGAGATGTGACCTATGTCACTTGGGTAGCCAGAAGCCTGGCACACAGTAGGAGCTTAGCCAAGTCCTGGGGGTTCTTTCTTCTTTGCTGAGATTTTGGCTCCTTCCTCCCACCTCTCTCTTGGCTTCTCCCCTTCTCCCAATTTCCCTCTTTTCATTTTCTATTAACATTTAACTGACGGTTTCCCTATATAATTAGTTTCCAAACCCAAACAGAGATGCCAATAAACGCATCGCAACACACGCAGCTGCTATTACAGCTGCGACCGCTCTGGAATTATAGGCTGTGGTCGTGATAAAAGTTAACATCAAAAAACAGGTAATTTCATAATAATGAAACTTGCTGCAGTTTGGCCAGCACTGCGCTCAGGAGCTGTGCTGAATTCACTGATACCTTCTCCTGTTTAATCCTCATTCCATCCCTGAGACCAGGCACTGTTATTAAGCCCATTTCGCAGATGAGAAAACTGAAGCTAGAGAGGTCGTGTATCTTGACAAAGGTCACAGGCTTTTAGGAGCAGGAATCGTACATTTCCTGTAGACCTGTCAGTAAACTTAGCGCAGCGGCTGCTTACTGGTTGCAGATGACTTGGTACAGTAGGTAACTGTGTCCATGGACTGACATTTGCTGCTCAAGTCACTTGCCTATCAGCAGGCAAGGGACTGCTCTGAGACTCAGCTGTTCTTGCATGTAAAATGGGGCTAACACCAGCTTTGGAGTGTGTGTGTTTTTTTTTTTTGCAAAGATTCTATCAGATGAAAATACCTTAGGAGCTTAGCACACTGCCTGGCACACGATTTGTGAGGATTAAATGAGTTACAAACTCCAGTGCCTCTAGGAACCAGGCAAATTACATCCTCCCACCCCCCGCCACCGCTGCCCCTGTGGTTGGCAGGAAGGATCCACACATGCCAGCTTTAAAGAGGTAACTGTCACCTACAGGAATGTGGGCCAAGGCCATCAGATCTAGCTTTCCAAGAGAATCTGGAGGAAGATCCCTGGGAACACAGAAGGCATGAGTCACGTGTTTTGTGAAGGGTAAGGAAGGCTTCTAAGAGAAGATAATATTTCAGCAGGTTTCTTTAAAAATTGAGACATAGCATATATACTACAGAGCATAGGATATATACACTTGGTTTAAAGAACAATAAGAAAATGCGCCCCCGTTTACCTCCTATCGCGTGGGGAAATCGAACATCACCAGTAACCCAGAGCCTGGGCACTCAGCCTGGTCCCCACCAGCCCCATCGGCCTCCCCTGGAGGACTGGGAAATGCGGCATCTCCAGCCCCTCCCAGACCTGCAGAACCAGGTAACACGTGTGCGTACCTTAGAGCTGGGATGGGCTGCTTTTGGGGTCCCATGTGCAATCCTCAGTTGTGCCTGCCTCCCTCCCCAACACCAGAAGATTCTCTAACCAACTCGTAGATACTACTCATGTAGGTGTCTCCCCAAAATATTGTTTAGTTTTGAAAACAGCATGAACTTGACTGTGTAAAGAAGGGCAATGGGCTTGCTGAGAGCTGAGTGCCGACCACATCCTCTGGGAAAGCTCAGTGCAGCATCCCTGCCAGCTCTCTGGAAGGGAAGTCAGGGTGAGGGCACCCCAGTGGGGCATCTGGAGGGGCCTCCATGTGACCCACGTACGGTCAGATCTGGATTTTCTGTTCACAAGCTCAGGCGTAGTGAGTCAAAGCAGACGCTTCCCAGGGGTTGAAATGCGTGTCTGCTGGACGCTGACCTTGCCCAGGAGAGCAGCAGCTCTGTGTGCTCCTGGTCAAGAGCAAGTAGGAAGCAGGCCGACGTGCCACGCCTGGACCATGACGGCGGGGACCTTAGGGATGACACCCTCAACCCGGACGGGGGCCATGCATTGGGCCAAAATGACAGCCAGCCAGATTAAAATAAATTTATTTATTTAAATTAGTTTCAAGTATACAGTCCATTGGTTAGACATCTACAATGTTCATAAAACGATCCCCCCAATTGCTCCCTCCCTCCCCTGGCCCTCCACCTCGCCATCGTATTAATGCCGACTGCGTTCCCTCTGCCGTGCTCCCCACCCCCGTGCCCAACTATCAACTACTAATCAGTACTTCTTTAACCCTTCACCCCAGTCTTCCAGCCCCCACTCTCCCCTCTGTCCAGGACTATCTTCTTAAAAAATCTCCTTTCTGTTACTTAGTGGGATTTTTGAAGGAAATGAAGTAAGAAGTGTGTGGTCAGTGCGCCCTCGTAATCCGGAGCTCCTCGGCCAGGTCTTGGGACAGCTCAGAAGGTTCGGCAGGGCTTTGAGGAACAGCGTTCCTGCAGGGCTGGAGCTGTGGTCGGGGAGCTGGATGCCGTATTGGTCTCCTAGGGCTGCGTAACAAAGTACCACAGACCAGGTGGCTTCAAACGGCAGCACTGTGTCGTCTCCCAGTTCTGGAGCCTGGACGTCCGAAATCACGGTGTCAGCAGCGTCCTGCTCCTTCTCAAGGCTCTGGGGAGGAATTCGCCTCGCCTCTTACCGACCTCTGGTGGTGGCAGGCCATCCCTGGTTTAGAGTCTCTGCCTCCTTCCGTCACCACATGGCCTTGCTCCCCGTATATGTCCTCCCCTCTTTTTATAAGGTGACCAGGCATGGCATTTAGGCCCACCTGCTCTTACTATAATGACCTCATCTTCATGAATTACATCAGCAAAGACCATATTTCCAAATAAGGTCGCATTCTGAGGTCCCTGCTGGATGTGGATCCTGGGGTGCGGGGGACGCTATTAAACGCATTAGAGATGGTGTGGCCGGAACTCAGCGGGGACAGGGAGAGGGCAGCAGGAGGTGCTGGAAAGCAGGTGGGGGGCTGTGACCCCATGCCTCACTATTTGGACCTTATTCTCCGCCCATGGAGGGTTTTAAGCGTGACAGCGATGCTGCCCCCACCCCAACAGTCTGCCACATCTTCACACTCCTCTCTGCCTGTGGTACACGACCCATCCTCGCAGGCTCACGTCAGCTCCTCTGCAGAGCCATCTCCAACCGACTCTGAAGAGCTCGCTGTGCAGCTCCCGCTCAGACCCCTGGCACCGAGCCGCCATGTGCTCACCTTGTCCTGCTCCGTGGATGCATCCACCTCTCTCCTTGCACTCAGGCTCCTTGGGGTTAAAGCCATCTCCTGTTCATTTCCAGATCCTCTGTTCCCAGCAGGGTGGACGCAGTGGGTGGACCGAGCGATGAGGAGCTTTATAAGTCCGGCCTTGGAGCCAATGCCTGGATCTCTCAGGGTCGTTTTCCAACAAGGAATTTTCTTTCCCGCATTCATACCAGCAGAGTTTTTCCAGATCAGAGCTTCCTTTATGATCTCTCTCTGAAGTTAAACTTCCTTCTAAATATGCTCCTCTCCCTCAGCAGCCAAAAGAAGGGCTGTCCATCTCTGGAGCTCACACGCCTGTGTGAATCAGAGCCCCACATCCCCACGCCCCTGCCGCCTGCTGCTGAGACCCCCGGTTCGCAGCCTTTCTCTTTGATGACAGGCCTCGCGTTTCCAAGACAAGGCGCGGTCATAAAACCAACTGTCCGCAGCCATTAGGTCCAGGCATGGTTAATGCCAAAACTGGCCTCCAAATTGACAGTTAATGGGGGAAAATGACGAGGGGGCGTGCTAACAGATGCAGGCTCAAGGTAATAAACAGGCCATGAAAGCCAGGTAGTAAACAGCTTGCCAAGGACCATTTATGAATTTATTTTTTGAAGGAGGAAAATTAACCAACAAGGCTTGTCTCCTTTGGTGACTGGGTCCAACTGGCAGTAGGAAGAAGCGAAAGATTCCTGGAAGGCAGAGCCAGAGGGGATGTTGAGAGCCCATCCCAGGAGCACCCCTTAGGTTGAGATTGCAGGTGTGCAGGTGGGGTCCAGGGACCTGGGCCGTGGGCTACTTGCAGACCCCAGGGACGGGATTTTGGTCCCAACTGTCCTGCATACACTCAGAAGCCATATATGGTGTCAGATTCTGGCGCCGATCCTAGCTCTGCCCTCGGTCTGATGCTGGAAACTGGACAAAGTAATCTCATTCCTCAGTCCCCCCGCTGCAGACATGGGGGTGGACTCTGTTATCTCTTCAAGGCCTTGAACTGAGTAAAACAATGTCCCCTCATCACCATGCATGTCTTCCCTAGATCCTCAGAATGCATCTTTATTTGGAAATAAAGTCATTGCAGGAGTGCAGTGGACGAGAAGAGAAGAGACACCACCGCATCCCTGCCCCATCACTGGCCTGACCTGGGAGTCACCGGCTTTAATGAGCACCCACCTGGGGGTGCAGAGAGGCGCCGCTGCATCTTCTTTCCCCTTCTGCTCCTCTTCCTCACCCCTTAAGCCCCCGGATTCCAGTGAGTGATGAGCAGACAGCTAAGCTCTGGGCTCTGGCTTCAGGGTGCTTCTCGGTTTAGCAGCTACCCTGTGGCTTCCGTAAGTTCTGGAAGCTGCACAAGCCACCGTCCTTCACTTGTAAAATGTAAGTTGTCATAACAGTATGAACCTCTCAGAGTTTTGTGACGATGAATGAGATGACCCCCCGCCCCCCCCCCCCAAAAAAAAACAAAAAAAAAAACACTTAGCACAGCACCTGGAGGCCTCCAGGCCTGTTTCTGGAAGAACATCCAGGCCCAGATTTTAGAAAGTTAAATCATCTGGATAAGACAATGACTCACCCCACTAAGGTCACTCGACAGGTCAGAGCAGAGGCCCCAGTCCACTCCTCTTTTCCTTACACTTTGCTGCCAAGTTCATCCACTAAGTGCTTGGGACCCATACGGAGCCTGACACTGTGTACGGGGCCAGCCAGATTCCGTGACAGCGACGCCCCCCGCCCCCACCCACTCCT
>NW_006494609.1:17397044-17399734 GCF_000325575.1 Pteropus alecto
CCCCGCCCCTCACCCTTCTCGGTCAGCCCTGATCTCCCCTCCTGGACTCCTGGACTCCTGGGCATCTGTGTCGTTTGTCACGCTCTCTGCCTGTTGTGATGCCAGCTCCTCACCTGCCCTCCACCCAGCACTTGTCTCTGTTGAGGCTCGGTCAGAATCACCCTGTCCAGGAAGCTCCCCTGACCCTGCAGGCCAGGTGGGGTGACCCTCCTCTGTACTCCCTTCACAGCCAGATTCCAGAATCTTCTCCCGAGGCTGGAGATGGAGGTGGACTTCACTTTGACAGACACTGAATCCTGCATGGAACTGGGTAGCATACACAGAGGCGTACAGCAGAATGGAGGGATGGAGGATGGAGGCATGGGGGAACCTCCAAGGGTTGGCGAGGTCCCCCGGAGCTAGCATTGGAGGGGAGCTGTTACCACTGCCTGGTCTGAAGGGACAAGCGGGGGCGGCTGTAAGAGAGGAGCCCGTAGGAGCCATGGCCTTGACCAGGTGCTGCCAGCAGGGAGGATTATGAGCAGGAAACACTGCTGTCCATCTCCTTCTGCCTTCTGGTCTCCTACCCCTGCCCCATCGGCCAAACCCAGCAAGAGGCCAGAGGGCACGGAGCAGGGTGAAGTACCCAACGCAGGGCAGTCTCGGTCCAGAGGGTGGACAAAGGGGGAGGGCGATCCAGGTGGGAAATTAATACACGGCTTCAAGTGAAGCGGAGAGGCCCACTGGCCCGACGATTGGTCACCACCATGCGTGGTTTTCCGTTTCACAACTCAGATGCCCTGGTCCCTCCCCTGCTTCTGACGTTCTAACTTAGTAGAGCTGTGGTGTGTCTCCAGAATCTGCTTTTTCAAAAAAGTGTTCTGGGTGACTTTCAAGAGCAATCTCAGCACAAGATCAGCATTTGGCAGGGTCGGGGGCAGCTGGTTTTTTTCAAGTCGCTGGGAGGTCCGAGCTCTGGTTTCATCCCACTTTTACTGTGTGGCCTTGGGCCGGTCACTTCCACATTCTGGGCCTTGGTTTCCCCCTCAGCGCACAGGGGTTCGGAGGCTTCCAAGCTGTATGGGCTATGCCAAGATGCCAGCCACGCAGCCAGCTCGTTAACTCTCAGCCGAGCCCCGGGGCAGCCGAGGGACGAAGGGGGATGATGTGGGGCGATGGTCCATTCCCTCAGCTTTCGACACGTCCCAGCTCTTTGAAGTTAACAAAGGCCAAGAGAGATCAAGCCGCCTGCCCCATGTGCATGGCTGGCCCCTGTCTTTGCTGGTCTGTGGACTGTACGTTTTCCTGACATGGATGGAGGTCATTGATATTGGGAACCCAAGACAGATGCAGGGGGCCTGGAGGGAGAGATTCATGATGCATCCACGTCCCACCATCAGGCCTCATGGCCAAAGGGAGCAGGCAGAGTGATGAGCCACAGCCCATAACCCTTGGGGGCTCTTGCCTGGCTCCTCTGTACTTTGGTTGCGGGGCACCCAGGTATAGCCTCCAAGAGGAAAGATAGAGATCAGTCTGCCCCCAAAGGTGACTGTGTTCTTAAGACCCCTCTCTGTCCCACTCCCCTAAGAAAGCCCCAGGAGGCCAGCTGGAGAGGACTCTCGCTTCCACTGGGCCCTGGCGTGGAGCCCAGCAGGGGATCAGGCTGTGTTTGGCAAGTAGACAAACACGAGTTCTTCTTGGACTTCCCTCGTGTATTGCCAGCTCTTAAGAAACAGCTGCGCCTATTTCCCTGACCTCACAGCAAAGTCCACCCACCTGCCCAACTGCCCAGTGGAAACCCGGCCACCATTTTGTAGCCAATTCTCAGACACCCTCTAGTGGTTGAGAAGGGCAGCAGCCGACTTAAAAGAGCTCTCCCCAAAACCAGGCCCAGGGGAAGGGACCTCCTGTCCCCAGGGTTTATTATTCTCCCGCTGTTACTATTACTACTGACAATAGCTGCCACTTAGGAAGGCTCAGGGAGCCTCGGGGCCTCGCCCACACGCGGTCAGCTAAGAGCAGCCTCATTCTTCATGGCGTTTCCGGCATTGGACACCTCTGAGCCCCCACCCCAACCCCCACTCCACGGACCAGCCCTCCTGTTCCTCGGTTCCTTTGTCATCTTCCTCTGAGAAGAGACTGTCTCTGTCTTCAACTTTTCAAAATATTACTTCTCGGTCTTATGTTCTGGCTCTGGGATACCTTCCACCTCCAGCTGTGGGCGTTCTAAGGCGTCAGGAACCCTCCCATGGCACCTCGCAGTCTCGATGACTTTAACTGCCCCTGGCTGGATAGTTGTGGGTCAAGCCTCCATCTCGCAGCTGCCTCCTGGCAACACCCGCGGAGGGATCCATCATCTCTGCTAACTCTTTTCTTTTTTCCTTGCAAACTCTTATCTTCCCATTCAAATCTGTCTCCTTCTTTACCTTCCAGACGGTGTTATTAGCTAAAAGCTTTCCGTCCTCTACTCAGACTAATGGGGGCAGGGGATAGGACTTTAACCCAGGCTGGTCTGAGTCCAGGGCTCAAGCTCTCAACCTCTTAATCAGTTCATGAGAGGGACAAATGCCTCATTATGAGAGTATTGTTTGTTTTTTTTAAAGAAATCTATCTATATATCTATCTATCTATCTATCCATCCATCCATCCATCCATCCATCCATCCATCCATCCATCTATCATCCACCTCTATACATATTTTAATATATATT
>NW_006494609.1:17402274-17412927 GCF_000325575.1 Pteropus alecto
CATCCCTCCATCCAACCATCCATCCATCCATCCAACCATCCATCCATCCATCCATCCATCCATCCATCCATCCATCCCACCCCACCATCCATCCCCAGTCCATTCATCCTTGCATCATTCATTCATCATTCATCCATCCATCCAGCATGCATCCATCCATCCATTCATCATCCATATCCATCCATCCATCCATCCATCCATCCATCCATCCATCCATCTATCATCCACCTCTATACATATTTTAATATATATTATTTTATTTTTCTTGGAAGGCTTTTCATCAGTTGGCCATTTTCTATCACTTGGCCAAAACTCACTTGGCTTCCCCTGCAATCATGCCACAGTGTCCCCACTGAGGTTTGGAGAGGCCACTACAAAGAGACGCCTCGTGTTTGAAGCACAGCACTGACTCACACGGCACTTGCACCCTGGCATGAGGCTGAGTCATGCTGGGTGTTATGTTTTCAAAGCACTGAGAAGCTTGGTTGGCATTTTTCACCCCTAGGGATGCTATCAAAGCCTCCAGTCTCCCGAGCTGCCTTGCATGCATGTTCCCCCAAGTGTTTATTTAGCACCTAGACACTGTTCTAGGCTCTGCGGGTACAGTAGGAAACGGGACAGATGAGGTCCTGTCTCTCGCAGGGCTGACGTACACGTAGAGGAAATGAGATTCTAAGGAAAGGTCATTTCAGAGTGTGACAGCATTCGAAAAGAATATGACGTATGTGATACAATGATGAGGGTGAGAGACCATGTTAGCTGGAATGGTTGGGGGAGTTTTTCCTTAAGGAGGTGACATCCAAAGGGCGAAAAGGAGCCGCCCACGTGAAAAGAGAGGAGAGGAACGAATGCAAAGAGCCTGGAGGGGCCAGTGTTGCTGGAGCAGCGTGAATGAGGGGAGTGAGGTTAGGAGGTGAAGTCGGAGGGGCAGGCAGGAGCCAGGTCGTTCTGGGCCGTGACGGCCGTGTTAAGTAGTCTGAATTTTGTTCTGGGTCGATGGGCATTCATCTCACTCGGTATGCCATGAATGCAAAGCTCTGACTACCCGTTACCTGAGCCATTTCTCAGGGTTGTGTCTGCAGGGAACGAGCTTGAGACAAAGTAATGTCCCTTCCATGACCAAGAGCAGACTTATTTCCTTTTTGCTGTAAAATGGTGAGTTCCCCAAGCTCAGCGTTCCTCTGTTAACCCACTGCGTGTAACACACACCCGCCGCGTGGTCAGGCCTTCATCTAGACTGATCTGTGTCACGCTCGTGGGAGCCGGGACTAAGGAAAATTTGGTGAGCATGCTGACATTTCACTTACTGCTTTTGGCATCAATGACAAAGTCTTTGTCTCTGACTCAGGAGTCTCATCTTCTGGGCATGCTCATAGGGTGGAATCTCACAGCTGTGGACAGGATGGCGTTTGCCAGGTCAAAGGACAGGGCACGCATGGAGCGGAAGCAGGAAAACCAGCCAGGAGGCTCTTTCAATGGTCCAGAAAAAAGATGATGGTGGGTCAGCTTAGGAACCAACTGTGGAAATGGAGTAAAGTGGGCTGATACGGGATTTATTTTGGAGGCAGAGTTGTTTGGTCTTGCTGAAGGAAAGGGAACAGTTAAGGGTGACCCTGGTCGTGTGGCCAGAGCAGCTGTGTGGACAGCGGTGCCATGCAGCGAAGTGGGGAGCAGTTTGACGAGCTCCGGCTCAGCCACATTAAGTCTGAGATCTCCGAGTTAAGTCTAAGACATCCGATGAGGGTGTGAGGGTCTAGAGCTTGGGGAGAGGCCTGGGCTGGACATGTGGACTTGGGAGTTGTGAACATGCAGGTGACATGGAAAGCCATGGAGTGGCATATTGACCCCTCCTAGCCAGGAGCTGAGTCTTGTGTGCATGCCGTGCAGAGCCTCCCAGAGCACCCCAGTGGGACCAAAGGCTGGGCCTGAGAGGGCCCTCTGGCTTCCAGTCCTCCCTGAACTCCCAGCAGCCACCCAGGTTCTGAAGTCCACTGTCTCTGGCCTGCCCTGAAAGATGACACTTAGTTAACAAGACAAAGTTTCTGGTGTCAAATGACCAGCCTTCAGAATCCTTGAAATCTGGACTTAGCTACCCCCTCTCAGTGTGCTAGTGGGAAAATCGGTCGGCTTCTCTGAGCCCCATTTGCTAACTTCGTAGAACAAGAGTAATATTCTACAATCCACCTCTTGGGTTGTCCCATAGATGAAATGAGATGCTTCATGTGAAACTTTACCGCAATACCTGACGTGTTATAAATACTCAGCACCATGCCTGCTGCTTCTTTCCATCCTTCCGTTTCATTCAGCAAATACTCCATGTGCACATACGCTGGGTCAGGCACTGTTCCAGGCTCTGCAGATGCAGCGGTCAGCAAAACGTGCAAGTGGAGCTTACATTCCAGTGGAGAGGAGCAGACTTGCAATAAATAATCAGATGGAGAACAACGCAGGGCGTGGCAGGCCCTGTGCCTGCCATCCAGATGCCCCTTCTTTAGATGGCATCCTGCATTTCCCCACGAGCTGAGAGCACGGGCTGCCAGCCGTTCTGATCTGAGTCTCAGCTAATTGCCCTCAGCTGAAGAGAGCCAGCTCATGCAAGGTCACATGCAGTGCCCAGGGGTGTCTGCATCCAGTGACTGATTGATGTGGGAGTATAAAAGGCCTTGGAACAATTCCGAAGGGTCATCCCAGCTCCAGAGCTTCTGGAAGGTATGAGGCTTTTGTTGTGTAGTAAAGTTTGAAAGTGTTGGCTGGAAGGATGGATGGTGGGTGGATGGATGGATGGATGGATGGATGGATGGATGGATGGATGGATGGATACATGGATGCATGGATGCACGGATGCCTTGGACTTGCTGTATTTAACCTGTTCACCTAAGTCCAATCTCTTTAGTCCTCCTGGTGGGCATCAGCCAAACTCGCTCTCTGCCCTTTAGCACATGATGCTGTTTGTTCATAAGCATATCCTGCTACCAACTGGCTTTTTTTCCCATTGGCTGTTTGAGGTGTGGAATCGCAGCATGGAGCATGCATTAGCTCTGGAATCAGAGGGACTTGGATCCAAGCTTGACTCGCCCATTCTGCCTTAGAGGATCTACTGTGCCTATGAAATTTTTAAAATCTTATTTTAAGTGCGTACCTAGTACGAAACACATAGTCCATCCCACTGAAGGTCATTTTCCTTCTTTCCTTCTTCCATCTTGTTTTCCCATCAGTCCAGGTACTATGCCTCATCCATTCTGACCTTCCAGTCTTAGAACCGCTGCCACTAAAAATAAAAACTATTTGAAAACTATTACTTCTCTCCATCCTGCCTCTTTCTGAAGACGTCGTGGGCAAGCTTATGTTGAAATTTAGTCTTAGAAAGAATAATCAATGGTGAAATCAGGAATTCGGAAAACCGAGAACTCAGAGGCACCGACCATGGTGCCTTGGACTTGCTTGTTGACACTGAGCTGCCTGGCAGATGAAGTGAAAAGGGGAACGTGATCACTAGCATAGCTGGTATTATCAGAAAAGGGAGAATCCACTAGCCATCCCAGGAGATCGGAAATGGAGCATTGTACATGCCACAAAAGAAATAAAATCCCATACATTTCTAAATTTCTTAAATTGGAAGAATTCTGGAATGCTGTGCCTGCCGGTTTCTAGGCCGAATTTCTACATAAAACCTACACCAAGACAGGGGGAGGGGAAGGTTGGAAAGAAGTGGAAGTAGATGCTGTGAAAAAATTATTATTATTACACATAGCAATGGACTTGAACTAACATCTCCGATCTGACGTGCCTCTGTGGAGAAATGAAACGCATATGCATGCTGGTCGGAAAAATGCTTCCACCTAATTGCTTGTGGATAAAGTACTTTATTTATAGACGTCCAGAAGGAAATTTGGCTCCCTCGCTCCATAATACGGCAGGGAACGGGGCCAGGTAGCTGCTGGCTCCAGGACACTCCGTGTTCCATATGGCAGGAATGTGGAGCCACTTTCCCTGTAAACAGAGTGGGTTCCTCTCTTTCTCTTCTACTTTTTTTTTTTTTTAAGAGCTTTTTGAAGAAGAGCCGTTTAACCATGAATGTAAGGGGTTAGTCGCCCCCTACTAGGTTGAGAGGTGGGATTAGAGGGTGAGGGACCCTGCCGGACCTCGCCACCCTTCTTCATGCTTTAATTAGCTCCCAAGGAGATAAGAAGGATGAAGTCGACTTAGCTCCCAGATTCTGGAAACAGTGCAGAAAGCAATTTGACTTTCTCACGCGATGTCTGCATTCAGGAGAAATGAGAGTTGGGGACATCGCAGAGAATCTAATTCCTGCCCCATCCACTGGCCTCCTTGGCGGGGACTTCCTCTCTGAGGAAAGCCACTGCGCTCACAGCTGGGTGGGGGAAGGCAGAGAGACGTGTGGAATGAGGGCGGGGCAAGCTCTGATCCAATGGAACAGGATTTGGGGTTTGAGCTGCAGCTGGGGGTTCCCCAAATGGTGCTTCAGCCCAAGGAGGGGGCCTGGGCAGAGAAGGCATAAGGGTGATAACAGAGAACATGTGGACAGTGCTTTACAGTTTGCAGAGTGCTCTCAGCTACTCTTCTTTTCATGCATCCCTTGTCAGCAAACATTGACTGTGCACCTGCTGTGTGCCGGGCACGACACACAATGGATTTGTTTCTGGAAGAACAAATAACCAGCATCGGCTGGTTCCGCCTGCAAATGAGAACCATGCGCCCATGAGTCCGCAGCCTCGTGCCACTGCTGTGGTCCAGGCCCCCATCCCCCGAGGCATCACCTGGGGCCTGCAGTGGCATCCGGAGCAGTTCCCCTGGTGACCAGTCTCCATGAAGAAGCCGAGGGATCCTTTTCAAAATCAGTCAAATTATGTCTCTCGAACGTAAGTCAGACACTATACCAGGTTAGTGAACAGGGATGATGTTATCTGCATAAAACCGTCGAACGGCCTGGCGAAGGTGAGTTTTATGTGTCGACCTGGCCGGGCTCCAGCGCCCAGTTACTTAATCAAACACGAATCTAGGTGCTGCTGCGAAGGAGTGTTGTGGGGTGGTGCACATCCTCGATCCTCGGTCTTTAAGTAAAGGCGATTATTACCGTCGATTACGCGGCCGAGCCTCATCCAAGCAGACGGAAGCCTTAAGAACAGACACTGGGGCTTCTGGAGAGGAAGGATTCTGCCTCGAGATTGCAGCATTAGCGGCTGCCTGAGGTTCCGGTGCTCCGTTCTGCCCTGCTGGGTTCGGACTTGCCAGCCCTGTAATCAGAATCGCACGAACCAATTCCTTGAACTAAAGCTACACACACACACACACACACACACACACTCACACACACTCACAGTTTCTCTGGAGAGCCCTAACTGACACAAGCTTCCCCTCTTATTCAGAACAAGCGCCCGAGTCCTTACAACGGCCCGCGCTCTGCGTCCCCCTCTCCACCCTGACCAGCGCCCTCCCCCCACTCACGCTGCAGCTGCTGCAAGCGTGGTTCCCACACGCAGCCCAGCACTGCTGGTCCCTCTGCTGGGCGCGCCCGTCCTCCCAATAATTCCGCTATTGCTTCTTCTCACTTGATCTTGCCTTATGGTCTCTACTAAATTGTCATCTTCTCTGACCACCTAAACACTATGTGCCATCGCTCCCTACTCCTATACGCCCGTCTGTGTCCCCCCCCTGAATTTAATACAATCTGACGTAATACCCATTTCCTGGTGTTTTTTTCCTTTATTTTATTTCTCCCGACTTGAGAATGGAAGCCACCTGAGGGCCGAGGCTTTGCTTTATTTTGATGACTGCTGTATCCCAGCACCTAGGGCTGTCTGGCACGTAGTAGGTGCTTCTCTTCGTCTGCTCAGGCTGCCGTAACGACATAACACGGACTGAGTGGCTTGAACAGCACATTTATTTTCTCGCGGTTCTGGAGGCTGGAAGTGCGAGGTCGAGGTCCCCCAGGCGAGGGCGAGGTCCCCCAGGGGTCCATCACTGGTGCAGCTCTCTTCCTGGCTTGCAGGTAGCCGCCTTTTTGCTTCGTTACCTGCGGGATGGCCCTGTCTCCAAATATAGTCGCATTGGTGGCGGGGAGTTAAGTCTTTAACCTATGAGTTTTGGGGGACACGACTCAGTTCGTAATAGTGCTCAGCAAAGGCTTGCGGAATGAATGAAAGGGAAAAGGAAGCCGTGCAATCGTGATTCGGAGGACACTAACCAGCCTGGAGGATGCAAGAAGCTTCTGGAAGAGAGGACCGCTGGGCTGCACCTGAAAAACCAGTCTGGGCCGATGGGCGTTCTGATACCATTTTGTCAGAAAATGCAGGTCCGTGACGTAAAGCAGCTCACTCGAGGCTGGAACTTAGGACCAGAAAGTCTGGCATGGGTGTATCAGTGGGGCCAGTCAGGAGACAGGAACCACACCAGGAGGCTGAGCAGAGACAATTTGATATAGAGGACAGTTAACTAGGTATAAAATTGTAACTGAACGGTAAAGAGGAAGCAGCTACAGCAGCTACAGGTTGGGGACAAAGGAAAGGGTTTGGAATTATTATAACTGAGATGCTGACAGGAAAGTCTGGGGCCCCAGGCATCTACAGGTGGGGGACAAAGGAAAGGGTTTGGCAGTGAGGGAGTCTACGAGGACGGGGAGGCACAGTGAAGAGGTTCTGTGAGTTTTGAAAAACTAGATTCAGCAGATTCTGTAGAAAAGCAGTAAGGCTGGGAGATGTCCTTAGGAAGAGCCTCCAGCAAGAGGGGGCTGTGAACGCAGATGTGGGGACCAGATGCGGGGACCTTGTCCCGTCTCCTTAGGGAGAAAGGCCTTGGGTTAGATAAACAACATTGTGTCCGCCACACTTCAAAAAATTAGAAATAATAGAACTATTTCCACTTTGAGAAAAATATCAAGCGTGATTTAGATGATCAAACTTTGCTCTATTTTCCATATTAAAAATAGCATGAAGGTAGGAAGAAAAGTTTGTTGAAACTCTAGGAAACACTTTCCATGGTCTTCCAAATGATATTTTTTTCCTGTGGCAATGTATCATATTGTCTAATGAATTGAAAAAAGAAATCTAATTTCTGCAGATCATGTGACTAGCTAGACTGGCAAAGGTGCAAAATAAATCTTCAAAACTGTTTAAAATGTCGAAGTTACTTTGGGGGGAAATTTTTGTTTTTTAACCCAGTCTCCTTCTACTCCGTCCCAGCAAATGAGAAAGGAAAAGAGATAAAGATCAAAATGTAATCCAGGGTCCTTGGAAAACCTAGTCAGAGAAGACCTCACCTGGGCACCAGGTCACAGAAAACCATAGGAACACCTGCAGGACAGGTGGGCAAGGACTTTGCTTCTAGAAATGGTAGGTTATTGGTGGTTTCACCACGGTAGGTACCCTAAGAGTTATATGAGCACTTTATGCCAGGTATTATACATTTACTAACTCATTGATCCTTGATAAAATTAGGAAGTGGGCACAATTAGGAAGTTGTCCATATTTTACAAGGAAGATGCTCTGAGGCTCAGAGAGGTGACGTAACCTGCCGAAGGTCACACAGCTGGCTGAGCTCGAATTTCTGCCCAGTCTTTGTGACTATCAGAGCTGGAAAGTACCTCAGATGTTACACGTAATAAAGGGGCCTGAGCTCAGGAGAAGCAAGGTCACGTTTCACGTACGCACAGTGGCTTCCCAGGACAACTGCGAATGGGCCGGTTCCCCTGGTTCTCAGCTACGGGCTGTTGCTGCCCCAGTCCTAAATTGCAAACTAGAACCCTAAATTACATCCTGTGATCCCAAGAAACATGGGGAGAGTAGCACAAACAAAATCAGAGAGCAGCTTTGGTTTGGGAAAATGGACCAAGGGCATTGAATTTAAAATCGAGGATGGGAAATATCCAAACATGGCTGACCTTTTGACCCTGCAATTCCACCCTTGAGAAGTGAGTGTGCAAGAGCCCCCAAAGCATGCACAAGGATGTTCCTAGGAGCTTTATTCATAATCGTCTTCCACCAGAAGCAATCCAAGTGTCCTTCAACCAGGGAATGGTATATGCATGTAGTTAAATACTATGCGGAAATGAAAAGAACACATTTTTGATACATAGGTGAATTTCGCAAACATGATGATGACCGAAATACATTTTGCCAGCGTTTGAATTTCCCGAAAATGGAATTATCCAACACATACTCTTTTGTGTCTCCATCCTGGATCATTCTCTTTATAGGAAGTTGAAACACAGGAACAACTAACTGATGGAGAAGGAAATTGGAAATGGTTATATCGGGTGGGGTGGAAGAATATTGACTGGCAGAGGGCGTGAGGGAGCTTCCTAAGGACACTAAAAATATTCTGTCTGCACACGGTACCCATGTTAATATCTGTCAAGTTGTGCACTTGAGGTTTATGCATTTTACTGTATGCACGTGATACCTACGTTGAAATGTATTTTCGAAAGAACAAGTCAAAAGCAGGGACGTCAGTCGTGGACAGGGACCAAGGCAGTCACCTCTTGCCCGGGCACTGAGCACCATTGCCCGGTACATAGAAGAGCTCGGGAAATTATCGTTAGGAAAATGAATGAGTGAATGGCATCAGTAATCTCACATAAAGAAAGATTTCAGCTCCTTATGGAAGAGAGGGAAATGGAAAACGAAGCTAGACAAAACACTTAGGTTAATAAACCACAAATCTCCATTTATCTATCCAATTTGGGGAATGTAAAGAGTGCTGGGTGGCCATGATTACAAGGCCGGCCCTCGTTTTGGCTGACAAATTAATCTGCCCAGGGTTTGGGAAGTGAGGGAGCATCTTCCTGTATCATCCCACAGGCCAGGCGGCCTCATCTGATTTCAGTGGAATAGATGGAGGCTGCCTGATTTTCATGTAGATTACTAGAGAGCTGAATGTAAATTGATGTAAATCAGGGAAACGGATCAGCAGCCACGACACCTCATTCTCCATGATGGGGCCTCCCTGTGAGTATGTAGACTGGCCAGTGGCTCTCTGGGCACCTTCTGGGTACCTTCCCAATCTGAGCCAGGCGGCCTTCTGAGAGTGGGGTGGTGGAGGGGAGGGGAGGGACCTAGGAAACCCAAGGGGAGGTCGTGCGGACTCCTGGAGCCCCTGAGGAAGTAACATGTCCCAGGAAAGATATCTCTGAAGACCACCAGCAGCGTAGCTCTCCCGAGTGCCACAGACACATCCCGGCTCTAATCGACACATCTAGCCTGCAAGGAGAGGGTGGTTATGGTGTTTATAAAGGCAATATATGTTCACTGTAGGAAGACGGGCCCATGTAGATAAGCAAAACAAAACAAAAACAAATAAATAAATGAGAAGCACCCAGAACTCCACTTATCACAAAGAATCAGTTAAAATTTGAATGTGTTTCTTTTCCAACCCATTCTAATATACATGCAGATATGTATGTCTGTGTATAAAATTTACATTTTAATGGTCTGTCATTTTTAACTGTTGTATTCCTTTGGCTCCATGTAAAGAGTTTAGAAACTGAATTGGGATAAATGAGGTTTATCCAAAGGTAGATTTTCCATGAAAGCAATGACGCTTAAGTCACAGGACCCCTCACTTGCTCAGCCCCTTCCAGGGCCCTGCACCTAAATTTGACTTATAATTTTATGTTCTTTTCCTTGAAGATGGTTGGCTCCCCAAACTGTCTCTATGCTTAACAAAACTTGAATCTGTGCTTGTGTTTAACGAAAGCCAGTGCTGTGGGTTGAATTCTGTTTCCTAAAATGGTACCTCGAAGCCCTGACCCCTGGTGCCTGTGACTGTGACCTTATTTGGAGATGGGGTCTTTGCAGATGTGATCAAGTGCAGATGAGGTCGTACCAGAGTAGGGCGGGCCCTCAATCCAATGACTGACATCCTTCTAAGAAGAGAATTGGGAGGGGAGGCACAAGGGAGAGGGCCATGTGGCGATGGAGGCAGAGATGGGAGGGGTGCATCTGCAAGCCAGGGACTGCCAGCTACCACCAGAAGCTAGGACAGGCAAGGGAGTATTCTTTCCTAGAGTCTTCAGAGAGAGCACGGCCCCGTGGACACCTTGATTTCAGATTTTCAGCCTCTGGAACAGTGAGAGAATCAATTTCCATTGTTTTAAGCCACGCGGTCTGTGCTGTTGTTAGGGCAGCTCTAGGAAACCAGTCCAGCCAGTGAATTCCAAAGCTGGTCGAGCACTGGAGTTACTGGGGGCGCTGAAGTGACCGCAGGAGGCTATTAGGTTAGTGAGGGCCCAGAGCAATGGAAGGGAGTATGCTGGTGGCATGTCCCTGGCCCACAACTAAGGCCACCTCCCTAGTCTGCAAACATTTCTGTCTGCTAGCCTGGGTCTGCTTTAGGTGATGCCAGAGCAAAAAGAAACACATCCTTCTTGTTTTGACTTCCGTTTTTCTCTGCTGACCCAAGGGAAGAAAAGCATGTTTATTAGGCATCTGCTAAGTGTCAGCGACTAGCTCTTCACTTTGCCTATTGATCTGCGTAAATCTCACAGTAGTTCCCCGACGTGCATAGGATTATCCCCATTTTACTGACAAGAAAGCTGAGGCTCTGGATGGTTACACGGCTTGCTCAAGGTCACAGTGAGCAGATGACAGAGCCAGGGGCTGAATCTAAAGGATTCTTACACCAAAGTCTATGCTCTTT
>NW_006494609.1:17412966-17415423 GCF_000325575.1 Pteropus alecto
TTCAGCTTTTACTGTCCCCGGGTGGAGGCAAGATGGCCGGATGGACACTCTCAGTGCTCAGAAGTTGCTTTCGGAGCCTGACTTTCCCATGGTCCCACCGCTTTCCCGTGGTCCCACATGACTTTCCCATGGTCCCACACGACTTTCCTGTGGTCTTTGCCTGCTCACCACCCTTTACCAGCCAGTCAGACCATGGAGAGCACTGAGTACAACAAGAAAGAATGGCTCTTTTAAAAAAAACACAAACCTTAAAATAACAATTTTAAAAAGTAACAACTGTTAGCGAGGATGTGGAGAAATGGGAACCCCTGTACGTTGGTGGGAATGTAAAACAGAGCAGCTGTCCTGGAAACTAGTCCGGTGGCCCCTCAACAGGTCAAACATACAATTGCCACGTGACGCAGCAATTCCGCTCCTGGCTATCTACCCGAAAAAATCAGTGACAGACGTTCAAGAAAAAACATATGCGCATGCTCTTCAGCAGAACCAGCCACAGTAGCCAAAAGGTGGGAGCGACCCGAATGTCCACCAACAAAGAATGGATAAAAAGTGTGTTACAGCCACACCATGGAGTGTCATTCAGTCACGAAGAGAAAGATTCATGCTACAACACGTATGCACCTTGAAAACATTCTGCTAAGTGAAAGAAGCCAGTCACAAAGGGCTGCATGTTATATGATTCTGCTTATATAAAATGTCCAGAACAGGTAGGTCCACAGCGACAGAATGCAGACTGCTAGTTGCCAGGGGCTGGCAGAAGGGAGGGTTGGGAATGACCGTTAACGGGTATGGAGTTGCCTCTGGGAGTGATAAAGATGTTTTGGCACTTGATGGTGCTGACGGTTGCCCAGCGTTTTGAATGCGTTAATGCCACTGGATTGTATGAATTAACATGGCGAATTATATGTTAAGTGTATTTTATCAAAATGAAAAATATTTAAAAAAAGAAAACAGAAAACAAACCTTCAATACATTTCTCATGATGCTCTGACCTCTGTCATAGCCAAACTTCTCAGAAGTGCTGTTCACACAGGCTTTCTCCATGTGACCATCATCCCCTTACCCACAACTCTCTCCGGTTTGCGATCTGTGCCCCTAAAGTTGTCACCTTTTCAACTGTAGTCTTACCTGGCCTGAAGGCTTCATCACATCTCTCTCTCTCTCTCTCTCTCTCTCTCTCTCTCACACACACACACACACACACACACCTTTTTTCATCTGGGGTAAGCCGCCTTCTCTGACGACTATATTGTTTCAGATGCCTTGGATACTTACAGACTGACTCCTTAACACTGACCTTGAGCAAGGTTTCATTCCCCAGCCAGAGAGACAGGCTGAGCCCAGCAATTATACGCTGATGGCCGTCAACCCAGCTTGTCTGGGGGATAGAGATTCTCACCCAGGCGGCATCAGATGTAGAATATATATATTCATGAGAGTCGGAAGGTAATTTGCACATGTCTTAGATGGCACTCTACATTGCCCCCATCAATTTTCCTCTCCTATAGAAGGTAAAATTAAAGGCTTCAGAATATTACACATTTTAGTAGTTAACAGGTGACAGGGAATCAAGGTGTCAAAGCTATTGGCAGGCTGACGGGCTGAACTTGGTCTTGGACTATCCCTTTATCACAGCTACAATCAGGGCACTTTGTAACACTATCCCAGAGACAAGAGCAATTAATTTAGGGAAAACACGACCACGGTGGCTAACTCCTGTGAATAGCTTCACCAGCACACCTTCTGAACACTTCGAACCCTCAGGGTTCAATGTCATTGCAAATCGAAGGCGTTAGAGCACAGAGGTTCAGAATGCAGGCCTTTCTATCAGGACAACCTGACACAGGTCCTGGTTCTGCCACTTACCAGCTGTGTGGCCCAGGACACTTGTCTCAGAGAGGTTTGGTTTCCTCCTCTGTAGAATGGGAAGAGTACCCATTCCTACAGCATGGGCGGGGGGTGGGGTTGTGTGTCATTTCATGGCACCCATTTCTCTACCTAACAAACCTTTGTCACATGCTAGGCACCGAGGGCGGGATGGAGAGCAAGTCAGGTAGTCCGTGCCCTCCTACTACCGGCACGTGTGACAACATGGATGGACCTGGAGATAATCATGCTAAATGAAATGAAATAGACAGAAAAGAGTGAGAACCACATGATATCACTTATATGTGGGATATAAACCTAAAAGCGACAAACAAACAGGACAAATGAACAGAGACTCATGGACATGGACAATAGACTAGTGGTTACCAGAGGAGAGCGGGGAGGTAGATGGAGTAAAAGGGGTCAAATATGTGGTGACAGAAGGAAATCTAACTATGGGAGGTGAACACACAGTGTAAACATATATATGCCTTACTGTTTAAGTGTACAGCTGAACCAGTGTCACCATAAAACAAATTTTTTTTAATTGTTTTATAAGTATTCCTAAAAATTTTGAGTTTCTGCAACATT
>NW_006494609.1:17416939-17422132 GCF_000325575.1 Pteropus alecto
TGCCAGCTCCAGAGAATGAATCCTGATTGGTCCAAGCCAACAAAGAAGCTCCTGTTTCCCACCAGCCATTGGTTTAGCCGTAGGCATGTGATATAGTCTGGCCAATTAGATGCGAGGGGAAGTCACCTGGGGTAGGCGGCAGACAGAGTTTCTGGGAAACATTTTCCTCACTGATTTAAAACAAACAAAAAAACCCTCTTTGGGGAGGAATCACCCCATTTTTCTGCCTCTAGTCTTCGTCATACATAGGTGATACTGTGTCTTTTTGCTCATTCTAGCAGAATTAACCTGGAGCCACTTCATCCCTGGCCTTCTGGTTCTGTGCTGTAATAAACCTTTCGTTACCTGCAGCCGAAAACATCACAGTTTATACTCTTAAGAGGACAAGATTTCTTAGTTGAATCTTCAAAGATGCTAAAGAATTAACCAGAAAACAAACTCCATGGGACGGATGACCAGTAATTTAGCATACAAGCCAAGAGACTGTCAGGAGCGAGAGTGGGTATGGCTACTGATTAGACCGGGACGAGGCTCTAAACCAACTCTGCCCCCAGCAAAATGGGACATAAGACACCTTTTCCACAGCAAGGGCTCAGGGCGAACAAACACATGAAGCTTCTCCTTTTATTTGTACTTTGTTTTATTTAATGAACATAGGATGCTTGCTCTGGGCCAGGCCTCGTTCTCAGAGCTTCACAAATGTTAACCCAGAAAGTGATCATGAGGGAGTTGTGGAGGCAGGAGGACAAGGGACAAGGGTGGCTGGGAAGCCATGGTGGCTTCACACGGTCGAGGTATTTAAGTAAGACCAGGGGGTGGGAAGGGCACACCAGGCAGGGGACACAGCTTGAGCAGGAGCAGAGAAAAGAGCAGGAGATGTTCAGAGAGAGGCCGAGAGTCAACAAGGTTGAACAGCTGTTCGTGCAGAGGACCCAGGGAGGGGCAGTTGAGGGATCTGGACTTTGTCCTGAAGGCCTCGAAGGGTGTGAGCAGCAGGGGTGGACACAGGTTTTGTAAAGTCTGAAGCTTATGCAACATGCAGGGACCCTCTTAAGAAAAAAAGAACAGTCTTTCAGTGTAGGGGCCAAGGGCGCATGGTCTGGGGCAGACGGTCTGTGTTCATGCCCTGGCTTGTAAGTTACCACCTGTGTGGCCTGGGACATGATGCTGCACCTCTCTGCTGGGCCTCGGTTGTCTCATGTGTAACATGGCCATAGTAACAGTACCCATCTCACAAAGCTGATGTGGAAAATGTGAGAGTTAATAGCTAACAGGCCAAGGCCGCATCCTTGCAGACTGCAAGCCCGTAACTAATAAGCACTATTATTTTCATCCCACCCCTTCTGAAGAGGAATTTTCACTCAAAAGGCTAATCAGCTCTTTGTTCTGCTTCTGTAGATACGCTTGCTGCATAAACCGTACTCGAAATTAACTAAAGACTCATCTTCCCTTTTGCTTGTTCTGTCTAAGCAACAAATGTAACTTCCTGTATCCCCTAGCAACTCCCACGCTTTGTAACTCTTTGCAACCCATAGCAACTCCTGCGCTTTGTAATCATCTGAGGACGAATTAATCAATCAGCCCATGCCAAATAAGTTCTATATAAAGAATGTTGCAACTGAGCTCCGGGCCCAGATCCTCAGCGTGCTAGCTCTTCTGAGTCCACCGGCATAATAAACCTGAGTTCTCCAACTCTCCAAGTGCTGCTTGGTTTCTCGCCCGTCTGATTTTGGCAACTTTTCTGCAGTACTTCCACGTGAGGTGAGCTTGGCCTTTTACACATCAACCTTCTGGCCCCTCATCAATTCCCATGAGCAAATAGGACAATTGTCACAAAGTGCCTAACGCGGCGAGTGACACAGCGGACCCTGAATAAATGGCGAATCATCTTCTCCTCCTCCTCTTGGTTATTTTCGCGTCTATTCTGAGGACCAAGAGATGTTGTGTTTCACCAAACAAACGTCCCCACTGTACTGCGTCGTTTCTCACAGCCATCAAGGCTGGAGTGCAGGCAGCCTTTTTATCAACATGGGGTCGGTAACAGGCCCAGGGAAACTTCCAGCACGAACCTTCTTGGGATAGATCTTATGTTCCAACCAGAATTTGATAAAAAGTTTAAAATAAGAAAAAAATCGTGAACCACTCCCATCGCCAGGAGCCTCGCGGGCATCCGCAGCGGGCAGGGCACTATTTGATTGATTTGTAAGGCCCCTCTCCTTGCCGCATTGTGCATTTGGGCCACGGTTGTAATCTGTTCCAGGTCTGCAGCTCCACGTGCTACCTCTGGTTTTGCTCTGCCTGACTGATGGGGTCCAGAAGACGATGCATCTGTCCTACATGGGACATCGTGTTTCCAAAAGGGAGTTGCCTAATAGAAAGGTCTGGAGGATGAGTAACGGGTAGTGGGGCGTTGCCTTTCATGAAATAAGGGATGAGCTAAAGGGCTGACCCCCGCCCGGGAAGGAGAGTGTTTCAGTCCCAGGAAGCTGAGGACCACGACTATGTCAGACAAGCAGACATGGACGTTCATGTCTGCAGAGCTTCACGGGAGGCAGCAGGGCTCATCAAGTTCCCTGGCTTTGAAGCAAAAGGGCAGCTGTGGTGTGGTGGAAAGCCAGCCAGTGTTGTCGCTGGGAAACCTGGCTTCAGGTCCCAGCTTTGCTTCTTGCGACATGGCCTCTGTTTCTTCATAGGTGAATAGGGTTGTATCATGATCCATTGCTTCCGACTTACTTGAGGATTCAAAGGAATGACGTGTGAGGTATACCCGACTTAGGAGGAATGCTTCCTAGAAGCTTATAGAATTGAAAGCCATTAGAAAGTACACACAGTCTCGGGGAAGAATCAGTGAGGGGAGCTTTTCAAGCTCTGTGGCTGTCAGAAAAATGCAGGAAAATCTCAGAATTCAAAATGGCCGCTGGGGCCACTGTGAGGGTTTCTTACACTTCATGACACATCCTGGTAGTAACTGTGTCTGTGTGTTTCTGTTACAAAAGAAAATTTATACTATATGCCAGATTTTGTATTTTATGGGTTCTTTTTTTTTTTTCACTTAGAATTACATTGTGGAACCTATTTTTTGAACACAGGAAGTACAGATGTTATTTGGTGTGTATGTTTTAAAGGTCATTATTAGAACATACATGTGGATGTAAACTAGATCCATGCAACAATTGCAAAATATGAATGAGATTATCCCGGGCAAACAAATAGACCTCCCTTAGCTGCTTCTTCTATGAAAAATTTAAAGACAGATGAGTCTTTAGGACTCACGGAAGATAACATGTGGTCTGTTATATTGCTTTGAACTAAAGTTTCTTATGTCATAAACTTTAAGTATTATTTTTAATAAGATGCATAAAAAGTTGTATTCCCTCAGCCCTCCTGCCTGCTGCCAAATTGCATTGTGAGTACTTTCCCATGGTTTTACAATTTCCTTGGAACTGTGAGTTTTATCAGCTAATAATATTCCATAACATGGAGAGGCCATGATTCGCTTATCCAATCTATCATTGGATATTTGATGCTCTCATTTTCCCACTCTTTTGCTTTTAAACATACACTTATATGAGAAATCTTATACTGATATCCTAGTGCACGTTTCTGACCCTAGCTTTGGGTAGATTCTTCAAAGTGGAATTATTGGGTAAAAGGGCATAACTATATTCAAGACTCTTAATACATCTTGCCAAATTTCCTGCCAGAAAAGTCACAAGGTTCCCAGTATGAGCGCATGAGAGGAAGTCTAGAATCATGACCTCGATCATGGTGATGTAGGACCCACCATCCCGGACCCCAGTCCTGAAGTCCCCCAGGAAGCTTGGTAATCCTCATTCGTTGAAGATGACAACATGACTCGACGAGCATGGCAGACATCCATACCATGAGTGGGTCATACTCCAGCATGATTCCGTACCAGGCAGGGACCACTGGGGCTGCCACATCTACTTCTAGTTTCCTCTTCACCAAGGGACAGTGACTGCTTTTAGCTGGAGTGACCAAGGTGCTGGTCGTGGGTCTGGCTCAGTCTGGATGTTCCATCTTTCAAAGTCTGCGTTCTCATTCTACACTGCACTTCCCTGGCCTGGTCACTTCCTTTTGTTAGCATCTTTGCTCGTAGTTTCTGCCTAAGATCGCTTTAAACTAAGTCCTTATTCAGTGTATTACCAAGCAGGGTAGTCTTCTTGAATATTCTCTGCATAAAGTCTGCCACCAGGGACTTGAGACATTCACTCATCTCTTCATTCATTCATTTTTTATTCAACATGTATATCATGACTACCTACTATGTTCCAGGTACTATGGGGTGCACAGTGGTAGACAAGACATACATGGTCCCTCTCCTCATGGAGCTTATTGGCTGGTGGTTCAGCTACATAACAGGCCATAGACAAACAAAATAATGTAGAATTACCAAATATTGATATTCATCATAAGAGATACAAATAGAACCCTATGCCAGACACCGCTATGGATCTACTTCAGGGAGGCGGGCAGGGATGGAGTATTTGAAACTTGAAGGATGAGAATAAGAATGTGATGATTGAGGGAAAAGTATTCTTGGCAAAAGTAACAGCCTATCCTCGAGGTGAGAGAGTTCTTTGCGTTTATACGGGACGAAGGGTAACAGTAAGCTGAAGGAGAGGTTAGCAATGGCAGGAGGCCGGGCTTGGAGCCGGAGGCAGTGAGCTGTTTTCCCTTTTGTTTTAAATCCAAGCCACCGAAGGGTTCTAAGCTGAGGCGCGTAGAGGGACAGGGCCCCATGAGCCCATTTGTATTTGCAAATAGACTAAAGAGAATGACAGTGGAGTGACAGGATTGGACTATTACAGTCGTCCAGGTGAGAGATGATGACCGACACCAGCACGAGGGGGTAAAACGAAGCCAGGAGGAATTTTCATGGCATCTTGTCCAAACCATCCTGTTGAGCATCAGCTAACTCTGGGGCCAGGTCAGGCTGACCAAGGGGCCGTGCGCGCTGTCAGCTTTTTACACAGACCTGGTCGGCAGCCGCCTGCACAGAGTGCTAAGGGAGCGCCAAGCGGACCTGAGACGCCCTGCCACCTGGGAAGGCCTTGAAAGCCATTCAGAGAAGAGCACTCCCTCCCCAAAGGCTCACGTAATTTTTAAAGGAAAAATCAACCCAGGAGAGGTCTCCTTTCTACCTGTTCTCCATCACTGTCACCTGAAGGG
>NW_006494609.1:17422149-17432663 GCF_000325575.1 Pteropus alecto
AAGAGTTGCTGAGACTAAACCTTAGGCAAGTCACCCCCTCCGTACTGGCCCGTGTTTCCTCTTCCCCTCCCTTTTTTGTGCGCTCAGCGACTCTGGGTGCTCCCCGTGCCTGCGGGCGATGGGGGTGAGATGGGTAAGATACGCTTTCTGCTCCCAAGAAGCTTAAAATCCGGCAGGCCCTGTGGCTCCCGTTAGTCTGTAAAAATCAACTTCACCGATTTCCCCATTCTGCCAAGCATCTCTCCTGACTTCAAGGGGCCCCCAGCCCTCCTCACAGACCTCATCTGACAGATCCTTTCCATGGTGTTGATGCCGTCTGGGGTCTTTCCCCCTATTTCTGGGCTGTGATGGAGGTTGGGGCTCGCCTTCGTCTACCTGACTGGCGTGTCCTAGCCTCACAGGCCTCGCTCCAGATAGATGCCTGGAGTTTGGACACATGCTAAGCAGTGTGACATTCCTGCCCCTGGGACTCACCCTCAAACCATTCCCTCCCAGTGGTTGCCTCTCGTACCCCCACCCTCATCAAAATCCCCTCTCGTCCCTGCCTGGTCTCTGCCCAGGCCAGAAACTGGTCATCGGTGATTGTCAGAGTGAATTTCCACAGCCTGAAAACATTCAAACGCAGCCGCCAAAGCTACTGCCAAATCTTGTTATTGCGGTTCTAACATGAATTCTTTCTAGAAGGGTCTTGCTCAGGAGGCCAAAAACCTGTTTGGTTTTCTTAAGAGTGGGGAAAAAGTGAAACGAGATCAAAGAACATAAAGAAAAGGAAAAACTTGAACCGACACTGAAGGCCTACTACGGGCCCAGAGATTTCTCGTACGTTAACTTTCTGGTCGACCGTTTTTAAGATGGGTCTTCTGAGGCTGAGAGGTTGAGAAATATGAACGTTCAGTAGGTTTGAAGCCTGGGAATCGAATCAGACAGTGTGTCTCCAAAGTTTTTCCCCTTTACTACTTGGGCACTCAGATGAAAATAGGGCCGGAGTAGAGACCGATGGAATTTGGGGCGTGGCTTACACCCGCTTCATCGCGGCTGACCTAGTCCCCTAAATCAGCCAACACTTGGGGAGCTCACACGTGCCTGGCAGAGAGATCTCGGGATGGGCTCCCTGCCCTCACGAAGCTTACAGCTCGCAGGGGGATAAACACACGCACGTAACAGGAAAAGACAGTGTGGCCGAGCAAGCCCACGAATTCAGGGAACGTCTAGACGCTCCTGGGGACAAGGCAGGACTCCCTTCACGGTGCCACAATTCTGATCGTCTCTTTCCTTGGGAGGTTTTCTCTTTGTAGGTAGTCGCCCAGCTCCACTATTAAAGGGCACGAATGTGGCAAAAATGCCCTTCGGAGGGAAAAGTCTGTCTTGTGGGAATCGGAAAGAACGAAGCCCCGGGCCGCGTGCGCGCCTCCCGCGCTGGCTAAGCGCCGTCGTTCTGGGCCACGTTACAGAGAACGCTGAGAAAGTCTGCGCTGCGCTTTGTTTCTGCGTCATGTGTAACAACAGAAGATGCCCCGGATATGTTTAAAATATCGGGGAGAAAAGGAAGGAGGAGAAGTAGGAAAAAAACGTGTTCGTTGTCTGTTGCTGTATAACAAATCCCCACACATTTAGCGGCTTAAAGGAACACACTTTATCATCTGGCAGTTCGGGTGGGTCGGGAGTCTGGGCGTGGGTCAGGGAAGGTCTCACGGGGCGGAGATCGAGGCGCCGGCCAGGGCTGTGGGCTCATCTAGAGCTCTGCCAGGCTCGTTCAGCTTGCTGGCAGAATTCAGGTCGTTGCCTCCTTGGTTTGCTGCTGGCTGTTGCGGGGGCCGCTCTCAGCTCCCACAGGCCACGTGGTTCCACCCGCTTTGTGCCAGCAGTGGAGTTGCTGTGGGGTTGATTGTCACCATAACCGAGGAGGAGGCAGACCTGGCATTTCTTGGACAGATAGCATCCCCCCTCGCCCACCGCCCAGGGCAGTCCCACACGACAGAGGACTTCCCAACAGGACGTTTACTGTAAGAACGGTAAAAACCTTTATGCCACTGTCCAAGACCAGAGTTGCAGTTCTCAGCTGACAGTGATTTTGCTCATGTCAGGAGACATTTCAGGAGACACTTGGTTGTCGCACCGGGTGTGGGATGCTCCTGGCATCCAGCGGGTAGAGACCAGGGATGCTGCTGAACACCCTGTGATGTGCAGGACCGCCCAGCAGCAAAGAAGGATTGTATCCCACGTTCAGCGGAGCTGCGGGATCCTGCCCTAGAGCCACACTCTGTTTTATTCCTAAACTCAGGCTTTTCTGCGAGGTTGAAATATGCACGGAATGTTTCTGGAATGAATGGTCATATCAGTCAATGGCACATGATTAAGAACTGTCCTCCTTTCAGAAAACACCTGCCTGGGCACCAAGCCATCCGCTCTGTGAGTTGCCAGCCCAGCGCACGTGCGTCCGTGTGTCCGTCACATAGGGGCAGTTTCCACACGTCAGCCGTGCGCCTGGGGGACGCCTCACGGCCTGGCTTCGTTGTGTCTCCGGTGTCATCAGGCTGTGTGTTTCCTGTTGAAATGCACCTGTTATAAATCGCTTGCTTCACATTCCCATTCATAACATTCAGAGCATCATCCTGACGTGTAACATTGTGTGTAGTTACATTATAGGGTCCAGGAATTTTTAGCTTAGGATGGCAAAGGGGAGTTTTAACTGTTGGAAGGAGGATTCTGTTGGATGTTTCTCCAGAACACTCTTGGCTGTCCCCAAAGCCAGAGGGACAAATGTGACCTCCCCCTCCCCAACAGCAGCACCCTGGCAGGTCGGAGACTGGTACAGGCTGAGTGACCCCAAAGGTGTCACCACTAATGGGGAACCCAGACTACGGAGGATTCCCTAAGGCTCCAGAGTGGACTCGCCGTCCCTCTGGGCTCTGCCCGGGCCCCCTGCTCCACTTACAAGGCCACCTCCTCAGAGCCTTGTAAGGCTTCCGCATCTGCCATCGGGACCCCTGGGGTGGGACCTGTCTTGGGGTCAGTGCCCCTTCCGCTTGTGTCCCTGGGGAGGAGCCCCCACCGTCCGCATCCGTCTCTTCCCACCCCCTCCCCCCGGCCTCACGACTCCGGCCTCGGTCAGAGCCATCCCGTTTCCCTGCCCAGAGTCCCCGTTCGGGCACAAGGTCCGGTTCCCTTTACTTCTCTGCCGCTTCTGTTCCCTGTCAAAAAATAACAATATGCCCGTCACTGTTAGTCCAGCCACGGCAGACGTTTCATTGGTTCAATTCGCTATTTTTAATAACGTAATAGACACCTATCGATTGCCACCCAAAACACAGCTAAGACCTTAACAATAATCGCCATGTAACAATACGATCCTTTCCACCATCAAGGCCCCAGCCCCGTATTCAACATGACCTTGCTGTTCATTTTATGCAGTTTTATCGAATCTCTACAAATTCTCCTGCAATACCTTTGTTTTCGTTTGATTGTGTTAAAAAGATATCATGCTATATGAAATCTTTGGTGCCGTATTTTTGTTTGTTTGTTTGTTTTTACTTAATGTTATTTCTGGTGCCTTTTTAAACTTCATGTTCTATTGCTAAGTCCCACCCATATCTTGCATCCACATCATGCTGCTTATTCGCTGTGCTCCTGTGCTCGGCGCTGGGCTGCTCTCGGGGTTAGCTCTAGTGAATGGTGCTCGTCTTAGTCCTTTCCTGCTGCCGCCACAAAATCCCACAGCCTGGGCGGCTGATAAACCACAGACATGTCTTTCTCATAGTTCCAGAGGCCAGAAGACCGAGGTCAAGGTGCTGGCAGATTTGGTGTCTGGTGAGGACACACTTTGTGGTTCATGGATGGCGTCACCTCAGTGTGTCTTCACGTGGTGGAAGGGACGAGGGAGCTCTCTGGGGTCTCCTTTATAAGGACACTAATCCCATCAGAGGGGCTCAGCCCTCATGACCCAGTCACCTCCCAGAAGCCTCACCTCCTAACACCATCACCTTAGGGACCATGTTTCGACACATGGGTTTTGGGGGCACACACATTCAGCCTAGTGGTGCTGCCCTAAACAATCACAAGCATGGCTCTTGTCACCTCAAGGAGGGACTTCTCTTGTGCACAAACCTGGAATGAGGACGGCTCATCCCTGCCCCTTCAGACAGAGCAAACGAGACAGAACAAGCTCACTCCTCTCTAGGTGAGTTGAGGTCACCATTTTTTTTTTTTTTTTTTAGAGAGAGAGAAACGTTGTATTTAACGGTGAAGCTTAGCATACTCCAGCACCAACATGGCCTGGAGTCAAAGCAACAGGGATGGGCAGGTGACCCCCACAGAGCCCCACATGGTGAAGAGTATGAGGAAGGCGACCATCAAACAGAAGAGCCCCATGGCCTCAGGGCAAAGCCCAAAATGGCATAGGAGAAGAGCTGCTACTTGAGAGACGGGTTCCTGGCATAGCCAGTGATCGAGCTGCCAAACACTGTTCCAATGCCAGCTTCTGACCCAGCCACACCCACTGTGGCGGCCCCAGCACCAATAAACTTGGTGTCAATGTCCCAGGAGACAACACTGGTCTGGAACTCCTGTCTGGCCACCTGGAGTGGCCACAGAAAGAACTGGTGTTGCCCCTACCCCACCGCTTGCCTGCTGTGACTCTGAGTTATTGTCATCCCAGAGCCTCTGTCCCCTCACCTCTCAATGGGGACAATGACACATTTCTTTCAAAGAGTGAGAATTACGATTGCTTTGAGTTCTTCAAAGTGAGGTATAAATGGCCTTGGGGACAGGTATGGGATGCTGTGGGTGCACAGAGCGTGGCTTCCTGCAATGCCAGCTTTCCTTGACTATTGGGCAGAGTGGTGGTGATGAGAGGCATATTATCGTATTAAATCAAACACAGTCACGTTAGGTGGTAAAGCAAAATAAACATGAAATCTTTTTTTTTTTTTTTAATTATTTACGCCTACAGCACCTGGCTTGTTGAAGGTGGCTTGGCCATGGACCATGAACCGTGGCTCCACTGGGGTGCGAACCCAGGACCTTCTGCGTGTGAAGCAGACGTGCTCACTGCTACACGATGGAACCACGTCCTAAGCATGAAATCCTAAACTAAATCAGCTGTAAAGGTAAGAGAGGCAGCTTGTGGCCATCGACTTCCCCAGGACTCGAGCGGACTTTGTCCCCAGCTCTCAGCTTCGGCGAACAGCACACATCCGCCTCACTGCCACCCCCAGACTCACCTCTCCTCTAAAGCTCCCAGTATCACCCCAAGACCCGGGCAGTCCCCAGGGTCCTCTCAGCTGTTTGCTCAGCTGTGTCTCTTACCCTTCATCCTTGCTTCCTCTGGCCTAAAATAAATAAATAAATAAATGACAGCGACAACCACCACAACAATAATAGTAAACAAATACACAGAGTGCTTGGTACTAAGCATCTGACATGTAGCAACTTGCATCTGACATCGTCCTAAGCATCTGACATATAGCAACTTGCATCTGACATCGTCCTAAGCATCTGACATATAGCAACTTGCATCTGACATCGTCCTAAGCATCTGACATATAGCAACTTGCATCTGACATCGTCCTAAGCATCTGACATATAGCAACTTGCATCTGACATCGTCCTAAGCATCTGACATATAGCAACTTGCATCTGACATCGTCCTAAGCATCTGACATATAGCAACTTGCGTCCTAGTGCTGGCTCCTCCCCTCACCCTGTCTCACCCTCCCCCTCCCCTCTTCACCCCGCTTTCAGGGATCACCTCCCAAATAAACGACCATGCCCGAGTCCGCATCAAAGTTCTGACTGAGGGATGCTCAAAGTAAGACACTCTAAATTCAGGCAATTTAGGAATGGAAACGATATTTAAAAGCACCTTGATTTTAAACTTGACAAAGACAAGTTTCCTTTTCTTCGTTTCTGTCTGCAGCTCACGTCATTAATGACCCAGGTTCAGCAGTAATGGTCAGACTTCCTTATATGTCGCCACTTTCCTGTGCGTCAGGTCGAGTGTGTTCCGTTCCTAATTTTCCCAGTTTCCTAGTTTTCGTAGTTACTTCAATGGCCGTCTTTGTTGATAAATTTATGAAAATAATCCTCTCGTTATAGATGTTTAAGTAGTTCCCGAGTTTTCTTTATTATAGAGAACACAGGATGGGTATTTCCGTGTATGTTTCTTTTGACTTCTAGGCCTTCATAGTTTTGCTACATAGTGATTTATTGATCCGCAAAAGTATGATAGTAATTTAGGAAGCTACCAGCAAAGAAATGCACTTGTTGGGTTTGTTTCGACCACACCAGCAATGGAAATCACCATTTAAAAATGTTTGCTACTCTATTAAGAAAACAGTGAGATATCCGAGTTACTTTAATTTGCATTTCTTTGAATCATAATAAACAGAAATCTTCAGTATACATTCATTTGCATTCCCCCGTGTGATGATTTTTTTCTTGATTATGTTACATCTGTATTTGAATATGAATATGACCAAATACTTACTACGAATGTGCATATGAATAACACATATGACGTGTGATGGGTTGAATCGTGTCCCTCTCAAAAGAGACATGTTGAAGTCCTAACTCCCAGTACCTCCAAAAATGACCTTATTTAGAAAGAGGGTCGTTGCAGGCGTAATTAGTTAAGATGAGGTCCCACTGGAGCAGGTGGGTCCCTGATCGCCCATGACGGGTGTCTTCACACTAGACCTCTCAGAGGGAGCGTGGCTCTGCCAACACCTTGATTTCAGGTCTTTAGCTTCCAGAGCTGTGAGACAATGAGTTTCTGTTGTTCAAGCTACATAGATCGTGGCACCTTGCTATGGCAGCCTCGGAAACTAGTACGATGCCTAATAAAAATCTATCCGCATGGTAGTGTTTAAAATAAAGCAGATGGGAGAGCAGAGGGGTAACTGTGAGGAAAATTATGGGTCGACTTGCTCAGCAGCTGTGCGTACTCAGCAAGCCGTTTACATCTCTGAGGCACGGTTTCCTCATTTATCGAATGGGAACGTCGCCCCTGCCCTGTCTTCCTTCCTCTTAGATGATTGGGACTCAGAGCGGTTGGCGTATGCAGCAGCGCTCCGCTGACTTTAAGGTGCTGTAAAAACGTTGAGCTTTATCATGAAATGAATAATTTACTCAATAAACATTATCGTGCCCCTAAGTAAGCACTAGAATTTATGGCAGGAGACACAAAGATTGACTCAGAATCAGATTTATTCTTTGGGAGTCTTGGATGAAAGAAACCAGAAAAATAGAAAGTGGATTTCTACTGAATCCTCAGAAGAATGTTCTGCACTGGGTACGTTACAGTGCCGACCTGAGCTGAGACCGCAGAGTATAGTGGTCAAGAGCCAGGCCACGTGAGCTCGAGTCCCATCCCTGTGTTTACTAGCTGTGTGACTTCAGGAAAGCTCAGAGCCTCTCCGTGCCTCAGCATCCTTGCCCGCGAAGGAGATATTCTGGTAGGAGTGTCTAGCATGCGATGGCTCTCGGTAAGCAGGGAGCCCTCTGCTCCTGGAAGAGTGTAGACAGAGGTAGAGGACAGGCACGTGCCCGGGTGGTGTGGACCGAGCTGCACTGAGCAGGTGACTCTAGAGGCCCCTGAAGTCCTCAGGGTTTACAAATCCGTGGCCTGGCCTCCAGGAGTGCCCGGGAAGTAGTGGTGGTGGGCGGGGAAGGGTGGGCATTGACAAGTAATTCTAACATAGGCGAGAAATGTTCAATGTCACGAGAGCTGTACCTAAGAGATGATGTCACTGAGGAATTGAGAATGGCTTTGGGCAAGGGGGCATTTGTGAGGGCTTTGTATGATGCTTTGGATATGGACCTTTGAGAAGGCAGAATAAGGATGCGCGCTGGAGATGGACAAGGCTGGTCTACGGCTGGGGCCACCTGCAAATAGTTCCGCTTCTATGGACCTCCCATGAGCCGGGTGGGGTGAGGCGCTTTCTCTACTTTATTTCCTTCGATCCTTCCAACAAACGTGAGAGGTAGAAATTGCCAGACGAGAAAGCTGAGGCTCAGAGAGGGTGAGAACTGTCCCATAATGCACAGCAGAACCAGATTTTGAATCTCCAAAGCACACACGTGCTCTTCTAGGCTGCCACCTCCGGCTCGGTCACCTGAGTGGCTGCGATGTGGTTGAATGCACCGCGTCCCCAGCTAGACTGCCTGGCTCAGAATCGGCTCCATGTCTTATTAGCCCTGTAACTTTGGATAAGTTGTTATTATTACTTATAATAAGTTATGTTATTGCCTCAGTTTTCCCATCTATGAAATGGAGATAATAATGTTAAGCTACCTCCTAGGGATCCTTTGAGAATTAAAGACTTATGACGTGTAAAATGCTTCCAGCAGTGCCTGACACAGAGCAGATGCTCTTATTTTTATTATTATCAAGCAGGGCATGACGCCAATGCGATGCCAGCCCCCAATGCCATCTTAACCTGACTTCAGGTGGCATGGTCCTGGGCACCCTGGTGCTATCGCTTCTCTACCACGTGACTTTGGGGACAGTCACCACCACCTCTGCCTCAGTTTTCCCACGTATAACATGGAGTTGGACAAGGTCAGTGAATCTACACCCTAAGGGAGTCGTGAGCCTTTGAGAATCTGAAGGAAGCCATGACGCTATCCAGAAAGATTCATCATGTGGCCTCAGCATTGCTCAGCCCCCCACAAGCCTTGGTTTGAAGACTCCAGGGTCCGTGGGCTCCTCGAGCGTCCAGCCGGCTCTGGAGAGGAGGGGAGTGCAGTGGCAGCCAGGGTGGCTCCAAGTGTCTCCTCTTGGCTTTTGTCTTTTCTCCTTCCTCCTTTTCTTTATTTCCTGCTTTTTGAAACCCTGCTGCAACCGTAGGGTTAGAAAAAGTCCAAATTCAGGGGAGAGGGTTACCTAGGCTGGACTCGCCCCCCACTACCTCTGTTTGAAGCTTTCTCGTCTCTTCTGCTGCTTGGAAAGAGCCTTCTTTAGCCGGGATAGGGGTGGGGGAGGGTGTTTCCAAGAAAACGGGGTAATCCACACCAAGGGAAGAGGCAACGCCTAAAACCCAGGATGTCGGGGCAAGCATCCCTCTTTATCTGCCGGATTGGGGGCCAGCTGCCTGTGCAACAGACCATCTCATTCACCGCTGGGTGGCAATCAGGGGGATTTACTGAGGCCATCCCGGCAGGAAAGCAAAAACCAACCCCACCAAAAGAAAGAAAAGCCTCTCAGAGCCAGGCCTTAGTCTTTGAGGTGTCACACCCCTTCCATGCAGGAGAGACCAGGGAGGCGCCTGGGGGCCGGCGAGTCCCCATTGCTGGGTCTCTAAGCGGAGCTGTACAGCCCTCTCTCTGGGAGAGCTCCCCACCCTCACACATCCTGCCCATAAAAGGCCCAGCCCGCTCAGCAGTCTGCACTCGCCATTTTTATTTGGGGTCGTTCTCAAAGGCCACGTGGCAAGGAAACAGGGCTGAGGACACAATGGTGGCACAGTGACCGGCAGCCTGGCCCTTGGTTAATCACTCCAAACACCTGGAGGAACTCGTCGAAGGAAACAAGAAACGAAATCCCCGAGATTAGAGTTGCAGGCTTCTGGTGGTCCCAGCTAATCTCTTTCAGGTGGAGGGCCCTTGGGGGTGGGGGTGGGGGCGGACCAGGGGCTCCGGAGCGTGTTCAGCCATGAGGTTTGCGAGGCCGGCCTGCATGTCTGTGGCAGCAGGTCCCCTACAAGTGGCAAGGGGCTGGTGAGACAAGTTGAGGCGTGTGCAGGAACCCCAAAATAGGAGTCCAGCCATTTAACAGATTGCGCCCTCTCCGTGGAGAGTTCACCCACCCTCTCGGCCGGTCCTAAAGCGGGTCAGGAGATGCGACAGCCAAATGTGGACGCCGGGATCGTTGCACAAACCCCGCAGTGCCCAGCTTCTCGAATAAAATAAGCAAACGCCGTTTATTTTTGCTCACTACAAAAGTCGTGCATGTTTATGGTAAAAAGTTAAGGTAATATATAGATGAGAAAAAGGAAAATTAGAAGCGTGAGGTCCCACCACCCAGAATCACGTTTAATATTTGGGGTTTATCTTTCATTGTTCTATATAGTGGAAATTTATAAATGTTATGTAAACGTTTTCTTCCCCAAACAGAATCATGCCGTACACCCCATTTTAAACCTATTTTATTTACTCATCTGTACTTAGCATCTTTCTGTGCCACTCACTCTTCTCCTACGTCGCTCACGGGGCTCCACGGTCCTATGTCGTGTGGAAACCTGACTTCGCTTGGCGAATCCGGCCTGAGGTCTTTCGCACTCACACTCAAGATTACTGTGATGCGGTTTTAATCTTGACAATGTCATGAACTTTCACCTGGGGCACTGGTTGGAAAAAAAAAAAAATCAACAAAATGATGGAAAACTTTAATGAATTTAATGAGAATTTCCCGTCAGTGGGTGTGTTGATAACCACATCAGTCCAGGACATACTTGGAGAAGGAGATCGTGGTTCAGCCCCAGGTACCCTCCTCCCCACCGCCAGTTTTGCAGCTGAGG
>NW_006494609.1:17432776-17438389 GCF_000325575.1 Pteropus alecto
CAGCAGTGCGTCAGAGGCTTAGGGTTTTGCCGCAGCCATGGGCTGTGCATCCGGAGCAGAATGCCTATGGAGGTCACGCCTTGACGTTGTTTTCCCGTTAACCAGTAAAGACTTCTGTTCTCCAAACAACAGAGGCCTAAAGCTGCCTCCTCTCTTGAATGTTGGTTTTTGGAATGACTCAGCCTATCCCCGAAGACAGGAGAGGCGTAAAGGAATGCTGACCAGCTGAAAACTGAGTCGCTGTCTGCCACTGGGAGGGGCATCAGGAGCCTCCCTGGGGACAGTCACCAGATGCACAGGAGACCCACAGAGAGACCCCACACTCAGCTTAATGCTCCGTTGCTGTCCTCTTGAAATTCTTAATCGTTTTTGAACGAAGAGCCCTTTCTCATTCTCCCTGGGCCCTGTGTATTATGAACCTGGTCCTGTCTTTAAGGTTTGAACGCCTCTACTTTCCTGTTAACTTCAGAGAGGTCTGTCCATCGAAGACTCCATGGTACAAAGAAGTTAGTTCCGGCCCGCAATGGGAAAATGACCCATCAGTGTCACGGGGCTGTTTGGATAGAGCTGGATTTTCAGGTCTGCTGCAGGCCAGCACCCACCGGAGGTCTTCTGCCTGCCACGCCGCTCCCGTGGGCCGCCATGGCCGTGGCAGTGAGGGCCACCATCACTTGATCAACACACAGCTCGAGGCGCTGTGTCCCCAGGCCAAATCTTTGGAAACTCCCATGGATTTATAAGCCGTCACTCGGTTCTATGGCAGCTTAGGGTGGACTACAAGCCTACTGATCACAGACGCCCTCTTTTAAAAAAATTTTATTTTATTTTTAGTTTCGAGTATACAGTACGTTGGTTAGACATTTATATAGTTTACGAAACGATCCCCCTGATTGCTCCTTCTCTCCCTGGCCCTCCACCTAGCCATTCCCCAGGCCCTGCTCCCCGTCCCCATGACCATCTGCCAACTGCTCATTTGTACTGCTCTAACCCTTCTCTCCCCCAGTCCCCCCAACCCCTTCTCCTCCGGCCGTCACCAGATTGTCCTCTGTATCTGCGAGTCGATCACAGCTACCCTTTGTTCAGCGCTGGGAAAAGTGAGCAAGCCAGACCCAGGCCAGCCTTCTCCTGGGTGTCCTCAGGCCTCCCCCAGGGGGCTTCGCAGTCCCACAGGGGCCCGAGGACGTCACTGCACCACTCCGAGCTTCAGTGTCTCTTTCAGTGAAGTGGGGGTGACCCCCACTTTGCAAGTCAGTGGCCAGTGCAGTGCCTGGCCGACTAAAATGGCGTACGTGAACATGCAGATAGGTCTGCGAAGACAAGCACGTCCCTTCCTGTCGTGCAGGCCTCACTTTCAAAGTCACCACCTCAGAGAGGTCCCCCCCACCCCCGACTGCTCAACCTGAAGAAACGCCCCAGCCCACGGCATCACTTTCCCTTTTGCGTCTCTTTCCTTGTGTCTGGCCTGAGGCCTCCATCGACGCCACGCTCTGTGCAGATGGCGGCTCTGCTTCCCGCACCCACTGCGCCCCTCCCCGAGCCTGGAGCCGAGGCCGGCACGTGCGCGAGGTGCTCAGGAAACACTTGCGGATGGAGTCCGAAGTGAAGCTGTTGTCAAACGCCACCGCCTCCTCACCCAACGGCCCCCCGTCATCGCCAGCAAGAAAAATAGAGGACAGGCACGTGCCCGGGTGGTGTGGACCGAGCTGCACTGAGCAGGTGACTCTAGAGGCCCCTGAAGTCCTCAGGGTTTACAAATCCGTGGCCTGGCCTCCAGGAGTGCCCGGGAAGTAGTGGTGGTGGGCGGGGAAGGGTGGGCATTGACAAGTAATTCTAACATAGGCGAGAAATGTTCAATGTCACGAGAGCTGTACCTAAGAGATGATGTCACTGAGGAATTGAGAATGGCTTTGGGCAAGGGGGCATTTGTGAGGGCTTTGTATGATGCTTTGGATATGGACCTTTGAGAAGGCAGAATAAGGATGCGCGCTGGAGATGGACAAGGCTGGTCTACGGCTGGGGCCACCTGCAAATAGTTCCGCTTCTATGGACCTCCCATGAGCCGGGTGGGGGGAGGTGTTTTCTCTACTTTATTTCATTCGATCCTTCCAACAAACGTGAGAGGTAGAAATTGCCAGACGAGAAAGCTGAGGCTCAGAGAGGATGAGAACTGTCCCATAATGAACAGCAGAACCAGATTTTGAATCTCCAAAGCACACACGTGCTCTTCTAGGCTGCCACCTCTGGCTCACTCACCTGAGTGGCTGCGACGTGGTTGAATGCACAGCATCCCCAGCTAGACTGCCTGGCTCAGAATCGGCGCCATGTCTTATTAGCCCTGTAACTTTGGATAAGTTCTTATTATTACTTATAATAAGTTATGTTATTGCCTCAGTTTTCCCATCTATGAAATGGAGATAATAATGTTAAGCTACCTCCTAGGGATCCTTTGAGAATTAAAGACTTATGACGTGTAAAATGCTTCCAGCAGTGCCTGACACAGAGCAGATGCTCTTATTTTTATTATTATCAAGCAGGGCATGACGCCAATGCGATGCCAGCCCCCAATGCCATCTTAACCTGACTTCAGGTGGCATGGTCCTGGGCACCCTGGTGCTATCGCTTCTCTACCACGTGACTTTGGGGACAGTCACCACCACCTCTGCCTCAGTTTTCCCACGTATAACATGGAGTTGGACAAGGTCAGTGAATCTACACCCTAAGGGAGTCGTGAGCCTTTGAGAATCTGAAGGAAGCCATGACGCTATCCAGAAAGATTCATCATGTGGCCTCAGCATTGCTCAGCCCCCCACAAGCCTTGGTTTGAAGACTCCAGGGTCCGTGGGCTCCTCGAGCGTCCAGCCGGCTCTGGAGAGGAGGGGAGTGCAGTGGCAGCCAGGGTGGCTCCAAGTGTCTCCTCTTGGCTTTTGTCTTTTCTCCTTCCTCCTTTTCTTTATTTCCTGCTTTTTGAAACCCTGCTGCAACCGTAGGGTTAGAAAAAGTCCAAATTCAGGGGAGAGGGTTACCTAGGCTGGACTCGCCCCCCACTACCTCTGTTTGAAGCTTTCTCGTCTCTTCTGCTGCTTGGAAAGAGCCTTCTTTAGCCGGGATAGGGGTGGGGGAGGGTGTTTCCAAGAAAACGGGGTAATCCACACCAAGGGAAGAGGCAACGCCTAAAACCCAGGATGTCGGGGCAAGCATCCCTCTTTATCTGCCGGATTGGGGGCCAGCTGCCTGTGCAACAGACCATCTCATTCACCGCTGGGTGGCAATCAGGGGGATTTACTGAGGCCATCCCGGCAGGAAAGCAAAAACCAACCCCACCAAAAGAAAGAAAAGCCTCTCAGAGCCAGGCCTTAGTCTTTGAGGTGTCACACCCCTTCCATGCAGGAGAGACCAGGGAGGCGCCTGGGGGCCGGCGAGTCCCCATTGCTGGGTCTCTAAGCGGAGCTGTACAGCCCTCTCTCTGGGAGAGCTCCCCACCCTCACACATCCTGCCCATAAAAGGCCCAGCCCGCTCAGCAGTCTGCACTCGCCATTTTTATTTGGGGTCGTTCTCAAAGGCCACGTGGCAAGGAAACAGGGCTGAGGACACAATGGTGGCACAGTGACCGGCAGCCTGGCCCTTGGTTAATCACTCCAAACACCTGGAGGAACTCGTCGAAGGAAACAAGAAACGAAATCCCCGAGATTAGAGTTGCAGGCTTCTGGTGGTCCCAGCTAATCTCTTTCAGGTGGAGGGCCCTTGGGGGTGGGGGTGGGGGCGGACCAGGGGCTCCGGAGCGTGTTCAGCCATGAGGTTTGCGAGGCCGGCCTGCATGTCTGTGGCAGCAGGTCCCCTACAAGTGGCAAGGGGCTGGTGAGACAAGTTGAGGCGTGTGCAGGAACCCCAAAATAGGAGTCCAGCCATTTAACAGATTGCGCCCTCTCCGTGGAGAGTTCACCCACCCTCTCGGCCGGTCCTAAAGCGGGTCAGGAGATGCGACAGCCAAATGTGGACGCCGGGATCGTTGCACAAACCCCGCAGTGCCCAGCTTCTCGAATAAAATAAGCAAACGCCGTTTATTTTTGCTCACTACAAAAGTCGTGCATGTTTATGGTAAAAAGTTAAGGTAATATATAGATGAGAAAAAGGAAAATTAGAAGCGTGAGGTCCCACCACCCAGAATCACGTTTAATATTTGGGGTTTATCTTTCATTGTTCTATATAGTGGAAATTTATAAATGTTATGTAAACGTTTTCTTCCCCAAACAGAATCATGCCGTACACCCCATTTTAAACCTATTTTATTTACTCATCTGTACTTAGCATCTTTCTGTGCCACTCACTCTTCTCCTACGTCGCTCACGGGGCTCCACGGTCCTATGTCGTGTGGAAACCTGACTTCGCTTGGCGAATCCGGCCTGAGGTCTTTCGCACTCACACTCAAGATTACTGTGATGCGGTTTTAATCTTGACAATGTCATGAACTTTCACCTGGGGCACTGGTTGGAAAAAAAAAAAAATCAACAAAATGATGGAAAACTTTAATGAATTTAATGAGAATTTCCCGTCAGTGGGTGTGTTGATAACCACATCAGTCCAGGACATACTTGGAGAAGGAGATCGTGGTTCAGCCCCAGGTACCCTCCTCCCCACCGCCAGTTTTGCAGATGAGGACACCGAGTCATGGAGGGAAACGTGTTCTGGCCAAGATCACAGGACAAGGAAGCGCGCCAGGCAGGACCTGAACCCCGGACGCTGGCCGGAAGGGCAGCAGTGCGTTCAGAGGCTTAGGGTTTTGCCGCAGCCATGGGCTGTGCATCCGGAGCAGAATGCCTATGGAGGTCACGCCTTGACGTTGTTTTCCCGTTAACCAGTAAAGACTTCTGTTCTCCAAACAACAGAGGCCTAAAGCTGCCTCCTCTCTTGAATGTTGGTTTTTGGAATGACTCAGCCTATCCCCGAAGACAGGAGAGGCGTAAAGGAATGCTGACCAGCTGAAAACTGAGTCGCTGTCTGCCACTGGGAGGGGCATCAGGAGCCTCCCTGGGGACAGTCACCAGATGCACAGGAGACCCACAGAGAGACCCCACACTCAGCTTAATGCTCCGTTGCTGTCCTCTTGAAATTCTTAATCGTTTTTGAACGAAGGGCCCTTTCTCATTCTCCCTGGGCCCTGTGTATTTTGAACCTGGTCCTGTCTTTAAGGTGTGGACGCCTCTACTTTCCTGTTAACTTCAGAGAGGTCTGTCCATCAAAGACTCCATGGTACAAAGAAGTTAGTTCCGCCCCGCAATGGGAAAATGACCCATCAGTGTCACGGGGCTGTTTGGATAGAGCTGGATTTTCAGGTCTGCTGCAGGCCAGCACCCACCGGAGGTCTTCTGCCTGCCACGCCGGCTCGAGGCGCTGTGTCCCCAGGCCAAATCTTTGGAAACTCCCATGGATTTATAAGCCGTCACGTCACTCGGTGGCAGCTTAGGGTGGACTACAAGCCTACTGATCACAGACGCCCTCTTTTAAAAAAATTTTATTTTATTTTTAGTTTCGAGTATACAGTACAGTACGTAGACATTTATATAGTTTATGAAACAATCCGTTCAATTACTTTATCACCCATCTGGCTCTACACA
>NW_006494609.1:17441578-17448122 GCF_000325575.1 Pteropus alecto
CTCCCGCCCCAAATCCGACACTTCTTAGTGGTGTGTCTGCCAGTCGGGCACAGAGGTTTAGAGCCGGAAGCGCCACCTTCCCATTTTCCACATGTGGAGACTGAGGCATCCGCGGGCCACACAGTGAGCCTGGAGCGGGGAGTTGGCTGGCTTCGCACCACACCCTAAGTCAGAGGCCACGGCGGCAGCCAGCGCTCAGGTGGGGCAGGTGGGCCTCCTTCTTGGGCTGGGGCATCCAAACACCCCGAGGAGCCAGGAAATGCAGGAAAGGGGGTTCCTGAGGGGGTTGGCAAGGTCCATCGGGGGTGGGATAGGCCTATAACAGGAAGTCACCGGGACCAGGAGAGGGCCCAGTCTGTAGGCTCAGGGGCTCTGAGACGCAATACTCTTCACAGGAAGGTCCACACAGTCGGTCGATTCTCGGAGAATGCTTTCAGATGGTTGCTGCCCTCCCACGTCCACGGCCGACCTATGATGGCGATGGAAGAGAGAGGGGACTTCTTAAGACAGAGACGAGGTCGATGTTTGCATTTGTGTTAACACGTAAGACAAAGGCGAATCAGTGAGTGTGTCACTAGATCCTTAAAGATGCGAGCGACTGCTTCGGCGACTCAGAAAATAGTTTTCAAGGGCCGGGAGCACAGTTTCTCAATTTCTGAGGCGCTATTTATAATGCAGCTAGAGACACAACATCCTTTAAGTTTATTCTGCAAACTTTCTTAAGTCTAAAAAAAAAAAAAAAAAAAATCACCACAACAATATAAATTGAGCCCTGATGTATAGCAGTTGTTCATTTCCATGGTGTCAATGTTCCCACCATGGCTTATTTCAAGCTCTTGATTTGATGTCACTTGAATGAAGAATGGGGAAGAGGCCCGTGGAAGCAAGTCGTTATCTAGTATTTCCACTGTATAGATACGACAGACAGAAATAAGCTTAAGAGCGTAAGGAATAGTAACAATTTAGTAAAATGATCAGGAAGTGATGAGTTCTGAGTATTTGTTACCTTTGGCTTTTTTTTTTTAGTTAGTGGACTTAACTGTTTAGAGTAGTTTTAGGTTCACAGCAAAATTAAGCAAGAAGTACAGAGATTTCCCACGTACCCTCTGCCCCCAAATCCTCCCCCACTATCAACATCCCCCGCCAGAGTGGGACATTTGTTACAACTGATGACCTACATTGATACGTCATCATCACCCAAAGTCCATAGTTTATGTTGGGTTCACTCGTGGTGTTGTGTACTATATGATGTGGGTTTGGACAAATGTATAATGACATGCATTTATCATTATAGTATCATACAAAGTAGTTTCCCTGTTACCTTTGTTTTTAATACGTTATTTAATCAGAAATTTACATAATTTTTAATTTTTAATGATGTCTCTGTTTAAGGACCTGTTCATAAATTCCTGAAACTTTCACAATCTGCTCTCAGGGGCCAGTGCCTGCTGGCTCTGCCACTGGGCCTCCACGGAGAGGCTGAGATCCTCAGGCCTCACCTGTAAGGCCACTTCACGTCCTCCAGGCAAAGCCAGACATGCTCCGTGCAGCTGTGAACTCAGAGGGCCCACCTTGGAACTGGGTAGGGCTCCGTCCCACCTTCCCTCCCTCATCCTTGCCAGGGCAGGTGGGGTCCTCCCTCCCGCCACTTTCAGCCAGAGCTTTGAGCCGTGTGTGTGTGTGTGTGTGTGTGTGTGTGTGTGTGTGTGTGTGTCAGATGAACAAACTGGGACCCAAAAAGAATAAGAAAAATGGACAGGTCACTCAGGATGTCTACGGCTGAAGGTTTGAATCCAGGTCTGTCTGACTGGATCCCTCACAGTATCTGATGTCTCCAGGCGCCACGGGAGTTTCCAAGGCACCTCGGAAATAACCAGGAGTCACTTTTCCCAAGCCATTCATCTCTTCTGACAGTTTCACCTCTACATCCCAGGGGCAGTGCTGGTGGTCACTTCCAGAAGGCCTCGCGGGGCAACAACCTACAAGCCATTAACCACGGGGGACTCTTGTCAACGTACGAAGATCGATGCGCATTCTTCATCGCTCGATAAGCTGTGACAAAGCTTTGTCCGCCCCTCTCTTCCTGTGCCCTTCCCTGTCTTTCTCACTCCTTCGAGCAAGAGCCCGTTGACTTCAGAACAAAGAAGGCAGCCTGGCTGAGCTTCGGCCATGGGATCGGGGCCACTTCCCAGCTGTAAAGTGGGCGTGACATTATAGCTCACCCTCCGTAAGCTCTGAAAATCAGGAAGCCCAGCGCTGGGAAGAGGACACGCTGGCTAAGCGCTGAGAAAGGAAGGGGGTGGCTTTGGAGCAGCGATGCTCTGCGGAGTGAAAGGCGTAGATGGGACACTTGCAAAAGACGGTGAAATTTAGTCCTTCATTCCACTTCTGAGAACTATCGCCAGCTGTTACCGAGAGCTGCCAAAGGGGACAGAGCCACAGAAGTGACTTCTCGGTCCACAGGTCCTGATGCTTGGAGGGCAGCGGCGAGTGGACAGAACGGGGGCCATAGAATGAGAAAGGCCAGTGGTGTTCGAGACACCTGGGCCTGAGTTCCAGCTCTGCCGCTTATTAGCTGGGCAACTTCACGGAGATCACGGCTTCAATTTCCTCCTCCATGAAATGGAGATAATTACATCTCCCTCTGAGTTATTGTGACAGTCGTGGACTGCGTGGGAAAGGCAGAGACAGAGCAGATGCTTGATAAGCAGTGACCCTAGAGGGTCACTGCTGTCCGGACACTCCCCGTCACGGAGGCTGGGAGCCCACTCAGCAAGGCCTCGGGAAAGCTCCACCCTGCCTGCAAGCGAGGAAGACGTCCAGCACCTACTTCCCAGCCGGCACTTGGGGCTTCGCTTACCTCTCTGAAAATTAAATTAAAACTTAACAGTAGTACCATTGTGGCTTACACATTGCCGGCCTTGCCAGCAAATAGTCTTTAATATCTACCGCTGACAGGATGGAATTAGCTGCATTTTTTTTGTTTGGGTTTTCATTTCTTGCTCTAACTTTCATTCTCCCTGTGTAAGCTGGTGTTTAATCCCACCCTGAGAGCGGGGGCCGCTCTTAAGTAGGACGGGCGGGAGGCCTCGGCCTCCAGCAGAGCAAGGTGAGCAGCCGGCAGTGGCGGGGTTGGTGGGGAGCCCCCAGTGAGCTCCCCAGGCTCCGAGTTGGCCAACACAGGTTCTGCAGGCAAAAGAGAATCAATGAAGAATTATCGTTAAGCCTCCTGATCATTATCCTCATTAGAGGTAACCAGAGCCTGGCCGGCCCGAACGCAGCTCTAAACCCTGCTAAGACGGGCGCGCGGGGGAAGAATACGCTGTGTGTAATTTAATGATTCTGGAAACAAGTCCGCATTCTTCTTTGTCTTTGGCCCAAAGAAGAGGTGATTCCTGATGCAGCGGGAGGAGCAGAACCGTGCCCACCGGGGAGGAGGGCCAAGGCCGGGCGGGCAGGGAGGGCTCGGTGGGATTTGGAGGCTGTGCTCCGCTTCCCCTGCATGGAATCACCTCCCCTTCCTCCACACTCCCATTGAGGCCTCTGCTGGCCCTTCAGAACCTTCTAGAACCTTCGTGTGCATTAGAGGAAGGAGCCCCTTTCTCCTGGTCAGTACCGCTCTGTACTCAATATGGCAGGGCAAGGGAGGAAGAGGCTGGATTTCCATCTACTGTGGCCCCCTCGGTGGGCCCTGTGTAGAGGCCTCCCCAGCTGCCCCTCCCACGGTGACTGCCTTCCCAGGATGCCCACTCATCGCTCTCCACTGAAACCTCACTCGCAGGCGGTGCCCTGAGCTCCAAACCCTGCCATCACTGACTTCCTGTCACGTGCCACCACCTGCACTGCAGGGCAAACCCTCAGCCCGGCTTCCTCGTGCCAGCCCCCTTCCACCCTGCCCACCCCGACTCACCTCCAGCCAGACCGGTGGCCCGGCCTCCACCCACACGCAGGCTCCTCCCAGGACAGGGACAGTTTCTGGTGGCACAGAGACGGCGCCTTACAGTTTGTAAGGTACTTTCGCATATTCTACCTCTTTGGGTTCTCCCATCGTCCCGTGAGAGAGGCAGGGTGGGGTTATTGAGGCCATTTCCCAGACGGGAGAGTGGAGGCTAAGACATGTGCAATGGCTTTTTCAAACTACAAAGCTGCCAGGGACCCACTGTGCCAGGAACGCAGGGCTTCTGACCCTGAGTCTGGGCACCCTGCTATATCCAAGGCTGTTATGAGCCAAACGTGTCCCCACCAAGTTGATATGCTGAATCCCTGAACCTCAGTTCCCCAGACTGCGAAGTATTGGGGAAAAGGGTTTTTAAAGAGGTAATCGAGTTTAAATGAGGTCGCTAGGGTGGACTCTAATCTAATACGACTGGAGTCCTCATGAGAAGAGGAGCTTAAGACACAGACACACGCACAGAGGGACGGCCATGGGACGGCTCAGAGAGAAGTCGGCCACCTACAAGCCAAGGAGAGAGGCCTCAGAGGACACCAACCCCACTGACACCTCGCTGACTACCCGCCTCTGAGACTGTGCGGAAATAAATTTCTGTTGTCTGAGCCCCCAGTCTGTGGTGCTTGGTTATGTCCGCTCAAGCTGGCTGGTACGAGGCTCCGCCAGGCCTCCCGGCCGCAACAGAATCTGCTCTGTTAACACAGTACCCGCTGCAGCCCCCAGCCCTGCCTGCTACTCAGCAGGCACTTGCCACTGGCCCCTTGAGACTGAGACCCCACACTATGGTGGCTCTGGTGGGTGGGGGACAATGGTCCCCAACCCCATGGCTTATCCATCGAAGCCTGTATGTGATAGAGCTGAAGGCTTCTTGAGCCAATTGGATTTTTAGGATATTCTTTTTTCTTAACTCGCGTTTTCATTAGAATCTGTGCTATGATATCAACTTTATGTGTTTCAAGCATGCTAGAAATCTCTGAACCTGGGGCAGGCTTCTTGGAAGAACTTTTTCTAACTTCCATTCTTGGAGTCACATAAATGCATGTGCACATTATATGCACGGAGACACTGCAGACATGCTTCCTGGTTAGATTCATGTATAATGTTATCTCTCGAAAGTTACATCTATACACTAATGCACACGTGTTTGTATTTTCATCATACATATAAACTTCTAGATTTTTTTTTAGCTTACGTTTATCATCAGCGTATGAGCATGCAAAAAAGGCATTTCTCCCTAATTTGCTTTTCCAGAAACCTGTTTAGATGGCATTAAAAGAGGTTAAATTACTATAATATTTGTCACATTTAACCTTGATATTTTTAACATTCTCCTTTAAAATGTTTTGAGGATTGGCTATTAGACCTTTGACTTAGGCAGAAATCTTCAAAACCAACGAACTAATTTCCATGTTTCTCAGATCCATGTCTTTGTCCGTCTTATGCGGGTGTGTCCCCATGGACCTAAGCTCAGGGTGAAGAGTATACAGCAGGCGCCTAGTAAAGGCCGATGCGAAAGCCTAGGTCCAGGGCCCCTGCTGAGTCCGGGCCCACCTGGGAGAGTCCAGTGGAGTCACTGAGCAATAGCACTGCACAGGGAGGAGGTATGTCCCCTCCTTCCAGCACCCCATCTCACCTGGGGGGCTGGGCGCTCTGGCCGGAGTGTCCACCTTGTGGCCAGCAGAGCTGAAGCCTCTTGTACGTGTGTGTATGTGGGAAGGGCCCCAGCCTGAAGCCACATAAAAGCCCACAGGCTCACCTGACTGCGGTCCATGTGGGTGGCAGCCGGAGCCAGCCCTGGCTGCTCCTGGCTTCCCGGTGAGGCTACTGGGACCCGGCTCACGGGAACGGGGCCCATGGAGATGGGCGGCCCGCGTAGGATCCCCGCGGAGAGACCCGGGCAGGGCCCCCTGTTGAGACACCTGTAACTTGGGGCTGAGGTGGCGGCAGAGGGGAGAGGGGCACAGCCTGGGGAGCGGGAAAGGCTTTGCCGAGGAGCCACGTTTTCAATGAATCCCCGTGGGTAGGGAACCGGCGACGCACTTCGCGGGTTCGGCAGCCCCTTGGTCCATCCCTGGGCTCCTTAGACTCGACTCTGGGAACTTGGCTGAGTCTCCTCCTACCTGGGCCGCTGAGTGAGGCAGGAAACGCCAGGGACTTCCCTACGAGCACCCCTGTCTGGCTGGATCCCAACCCTGCGAGGGGGTTGGCAGGTCTTTGTGGGGGGCTGAATGAGAGGGTGGGTCATTCAGGGAACCAGCAGGAAGGCAGGTGACCCTCCAGAGAGTGAAAGCAAGAAGCGAGGAGAGGGTGACTGTCCCTAAAGAGAAGCTCACCTTCCCAAGCAGAAGTGCTGGCGGGATCGGGCGCCTGTCCCCCGCAGTGCCAAGGCCCTGCGTCCGGCTCTTCGATAACAGCAGCGCCTGTGCCTGTCCCGGAGTGCAGAGATCCCGCCCTCCCGTCTGGGCTCGGCAGTACCTGAGACGGATCAACAATGCCTGAGCCTCAGACTATTGAATTAGGCTGCTCCTGGCGTTGCTGTCCTGGCACAGCGGTTCCTCTGCGATTGCCGTCAGCTATAATCAAACCTGGAGAGTG
>NW_006494609.1:17448167-17454054 GCF_000325575.1 Pteropus alecto
GTCCCCCCCTTGTCAAATTCCCCGGGCAGCTCCCATCCACCAAGGCCTCATTTGTTTCAGCGAGGTGACTCCCCAGATGCCCACTGCCAGCAGGCCAGCTGGTCAAGCCATGTCATTCTGTGGCCCAGCCCTTCCCCATCATGGGGCTTTGCGTCTGACGGACAACGAGGTGGCCGTGGTGGACCGTGGCTCCTGCCCCCATCCTGCTCGGTGGGAGCACGGGTGAGCACAGAGTGGGCTCGAAGTGTGATCTGTCTGTGCCCCAGAAAGATTCGTTCACTTATCCACCCACTAAACAAGGATGGATTGCACACTTTACCACAGGGCACAGCCAAGAACGAGAGGAGGCGCCTGCTCTCCAGGGCTCATGGTCCAGGGTGGGCAGCTCTCCTGTTAACAGTGGCTCAAGCAGTACAGAATGAGTATGACAGACACCACCATGATGAGCGAAAGAGGAGGGCCTCACGGGCATTCTGTGAGGGGGCACGAGCAAGTCCACGCGAAGGGGCCCCGGCCTGGGAGCGCCAGCAGACTCTGCCTTGCTGTGGGTCTGTGGGCAGGCCACACCCACCCCCCTGGAACAGTGAGGGGCAGAAAAAACCCCGATAATGAGACAGAAGTGGACCTTCTATGTTTGAGGCTTGGCGCCTGGGGACCCTCTATTCAGCCTAATCCTCCCTGACCCTTCAGGACCCTCCGGTCGGTCAGCTCTCACCCAGGGAGGGGAGATGGCCAGGGAATGAAAGGGCCCCTCGGCATGTGGAGTGGGGTGACCTGGGCTCAGCCACCTTGGATTCCAAACCCAGAGCTGCCTCCCGCTGGCCGTGACTCCGGGCCAGTGTCGGGCCTCTCAGAGCCTCAGCTTCTCCGTCTTCTTCCTCTCATCTCTCTGCTGGGGAGGCCAGGCCAACCCTCGTCTCCTACGACCTCCCCTGCCATCCACCCAGATGCTTCTCTTTGGTCAACTCCTGCCCTCACTCCTAAGTCCGGCTCAAGCCTCGCCTCTTCCGGGCAGGCTCCCCGACCACTCCAGCCACGTACCTTTCCCATGAACCTGCCCGTCTGCACGCACCTGAAATGGCCTTCCCCATCTTCCTTATGCGTCAACTCCCCTCCTGGTTCAAGACCAAGCTAAAGCTCTGTAACTCAGGGTGCTTCTTGCCCCCGCTCTTGGCATCGCCGCGTTCATTGACCCACATGGCCCAGTCACGGGCACTAGAGTTCAAACCCTGGCATTGCTGCCTTCCAACCCCTGTGACCTCTGAGCCTCAGCATCCTGATCTGCACGATGCGGGTAGGGATGCTGGTACATTCCTCCTATGAGGATGGGCTGCAATAAGAACTCAGCCCGGTGCCCGGCCTATAATAAATGCTCAGTAATAACGTCCCTATCACCCACTGTATTATTTATCATTCCTTCACGTACTGCTCCCTGCCCTCACCCCCATGCCTACTGCAGCACCACGGGCCCCCAGAAGTACAGCTAAGGGACCGAAACTCTTCATGCGCCTTGTGCAGCACTGTTGAAAAATATTTTCACTTGTGCTCGTCCATTTTATTCCTCCCGTGTGAGCCTGTGGGACAGGTAGGGCAGCAGGCACAGTTAGGCCCACTCGTCAAGTGAGGAGAAAATGCCTTGGCTGTCCACCGAGGCCCTGGTCTTCTGCTCAGCCCGACACTCAGCTACGAGATCTGCTCCTAGTAATGCAGGGGGCAGAAGGCAAATGTTCAAAGCAAAGAAGTGGGGACGCCAAATGCTGCGGGGCGACCGTGGTTACGTCCAGGTCCCCTCTCACATGATGACAAATTATCAGGCCGGGTAGCGCCTTGGGTGGACTCTGCAGGTGAGTGGCAGGGAGTAGGCTGGGGAGGACCCAGTCCAACTGGCGGACCAGATCATTTGGATCAGAACCCCCACTGGGGCCACCGAGGCTCAGAGGACTTGTGCCACGGGGAGAGCTTAGGGACACCTCCTCTGCTCAGGCGGAGGAGTTTGTCATACATCATTTGGTGTAACAGCCAGTGTGATTATTGTCCCCAATTTACAGATGAGGAAACTGAGGCTCAGAGGGATGAAACAACCTGCCCAGACCACACCGTTTGTAAAGGGCAAGCAGGGGGTCCGCCTGGATTGGTCTGTCTCCACTTTTCACTGTGCCTCCTTCAGGAAGGCTGATGTGACAGGCCCAGAAGCTGTCCCACAGACCCGTGTCCGACCTGCACGCTGATTAGGATGGGGTTCTGAAATATCCTCGGATGGGACACTTCCCACGTTACAAAGTACATCCTCATGCAAGAAGCGCCACCCACCTCAAGCAGGAACGGCTTCTATCCTGGAAGCCTTGTAAACGCACGGAAGGCCATCTACCTTTAGAGTAGAGACTTGAAAGCTCTGAGCACTCACTGCATCTGGAAAGCTCTGAGGGCACTCAGCTGCCGGTTCCAGAGGACCCAGAAGCACTGGGTGCCAATTTGCCATAAATACTATCACATTTCTATGGTTATGTCTCACTGGGCCAGTGATGAGATGTCACTTCAGCACGTCATAGTTTAAAAGGGTGTTCCTGTGCACGCATTGACTCATTCACCCAACACCTTTTGGGGGTCCCCCATGTTCCGGCCACAGGGCTAGGTGCCGGTACACAGTGGGACACAGACAGAGCCCTCCCCTTCCTGGAGCTCCGACACAGGGATGAGGGACAGGCAGCCAGCGGACATCAGCCAACGCTGTATAACTAGAACTGCGTGAAGGATACACAGGGAGCACTGTGACTGAGAGGAAAGGGGGGTCTGGGCTGACCGCTCTGAGAGGCGGCCGCTAGACCGAACACTAGACCGAACCCTAGGGGGCACATCTCTCTCTCTCTCTCTGAGGCATGTAGACCAGGGATTATTTATTCCCATTTAACAGAAGAGAAAACGTAGGCTCAGAGAGGTTACGTTGCTTACCCAAAGTCACACAGCCATTAACCAGCAGAGCCAGGGCGCAAACGTGGGCTTCCTGGAGCCCCAGCCCAGGGCCCTGTCCCTTGTACCTTCGTGCATCTTTCCCCTGCAAATTGCTCCGCAGAGCGGAAAATACGGAGTTGACATTTAAAAGCCGATGCTGGATAGGGCGCCTATAATTGAAAAGGTACTCGTTTTCCACTTCGAAAGCGTCCTGGGCCATTCGGCAGGTGAAGCAACAGGCCCCTAGGATGCTCGAATAGTCACTGGTCGAGATCCTGGCAAGGAGCGTCTGCAAAACTCACGGCCCGTCAATGCCTTTTTGGAAATGTCACCACACCAGGTTTGAAAAGCCACTGACAGTATAAACAAGACTCAACAGAGGATGACAGGGGTGTGTGTGCGTGTGTGTGCGTGTGCGTGTGTATGCACACGCGCGCACGCTCATGCGTGTGCACATGCGCATATGCGGCTCCATGCCTGCTGCTCAGTGTTTTCCTGCTCACAGTGACAGGGTCAGGGAAGAATTTTCTGTGACTAATTAGGTTTTAACTTGCCAGAGAGAAAGTGGACGTTGGCAGCCTATTGTAAAGAGTGAAACAAAGTTTGAACTAGAGTGAACTTAATTTCCTTTGCACTGAAAGGAAAGAAAGATTAATGAAATATCCCCAAATCCATCCTGTTAGTTTTTATTAAATCAGCAAATGAAATTTAACCTCCAATTCTGTTATAACGTCCTTTCCTGTAGATTGGGTTTCAACGAGACTAAGTAAAATAGACACCCTCCCTCTAGAACAACATTTCGATATGAAAATTGCATTATTGCAGTCAACATCGGGTTACCTGAGGAACAAGCCACTTGGAAAACAATTATTTCCACAGAACGTGGAATGACACACATTGCCCCAAATTTATAAGAGGCACAATGTTCTGATTACGGTATTTCTGCAAGGTCACTTCTCACCTCTTTGCTAAATGCTAATAAAAAAAAAAATCGGTTGAATTTTATGTCACAGCAGCTGCGATGCTTTCATCTTCAAACAGGGGCGAGAAAAGGGAGGGGAGAGAAGACAGCCAGCCGTGATCCGTCAGGCGCCTATTGCGTGCGGGGCACTGGCTCTCTCCCACGTGTCATTCCCCTGATGCTTCAAGGCGACACTACTTTCCCAATGTAAGATGAAGAAACTGAAGTCTGAGGAAGGCCATGTGAATTCGCTAAGATCACAGCGCAGCTATTCAAGCTCATTTATCTAACCCGCGATTGTTTCCTGGCTTCCTAGCAAAGAAGTGTATGTGTCACTTTATCCCTGCACTGGACAAACGTGGACAAGCTGCTAAGCATCGCCATATGCCGGGTATCCCGAGGGTCTCGGGAGCCCCAAGCGTCCATGTTCACAGGCTGGTGACAGTTCTTGCAACTTCTGTGCAACCCTTGGCCTTTCATGACTTCTTCCATTTGACCGTCACATGGCCCCAAGAGAGGGGATACTAATGTCATTTTATAGAGTTTCAGAGAGGGGAAGTAACTAGTCCAGGGTCACGGAGACTAAGTGGTCAGCCTCTAAGTCCTGGAAAAATCTCGTCATTGCAGTGCATCCACGGGCAGCACTGATTATGCCTGTACTGTACTTCTATGTCCCGAGGGCACGGTGGTGACAGCAGGCGGGGCGGGGGACCGGGGGAGACATCACATTTAGAGCTACTTCAAAAGTGGTTTTCCTGTGAGTCATGCAGAAAAGCCAGCTTTCTTCTCAGCTTTCTGCTGTTATCGGATTAAAGGGAAAAGGACAAAATGAGAAGAGGTGGTTTGGGGAGTTTCGGGAATGACTTTTTCTCTCTGTAGGACAGAGACAGATCGTGGGGCAGAGCAGAGCTTCGGTTGCTCTACCAGACTCAGACCTCAGCTCAGAAAGAGGTTCCATCGGCCCTCGCCACCCTCGGATGGCATAGCCGCCTTCCAGAGACGTGAGAGGCTTGTCCTTGGAGGGCAGCGAATGGACGCAAACTGACTGCTTGGCGAGCAGGTTGTGACAGGAATGCAGCCCATGCTTCTGTCATTCCAGGACTCTGTGCCTTACTCAGAAAATGTCACATCCACGTTTGTCTCTGGAGCGTGGCCCGGGGACCCCAGCGAGGCCAACACAGTGCAGCATGAAGCTCCTTCAGCAGACACGCCAATGAGGACACGATTCCTCTCCCCTGACTTTTGTGTGGGATGGAGCAAGGGCAGTGCTGCCTCGACCTCATCTGGGAAAGGGGACGATGGTAGGTCCTTCCTGACCAGACTGTGAGTCGTCAAGGGTTAAAGGAGAAGGTGAAGACAGGCACCTAGTGCAGCACCAGGCACACAGTAAATGCTCAATAAATGTAGACGCTGACGATCAGCCAGTTTTAAGACTTTTCCTTCCTCTGAAGCCTGCACGTTCACGTTTGCTCCGAGGGCCTCCAGAGACCTGCTCGCAGGGGGCGGTGATATCCATCAGAACGCAGGTTCGAACAGGACCCCATAGACTTCCAAGTGCCCACATTTTGGGCCCCATCACAAGTCTATTAGCTGCATAAAATATTCGAGGCGATAGCCAAGGAGGGGCCCCTTGGCCAAGGTTCCCCCCTCCCCAGCCTCTGGAATTGATTAGTCGGAGCCTCTCAGAAAAGCAGAAATGAAACGATGCCAGGGTAGATGGACAAGCCGGGGACGACTCATGTTTCCAATCCAGCGGCCCCCTCCCCGCTCCCACCCCGGAACAAAGTCTTCTCCAGTTTTTAGTAAACCTAACTTGACAATCGTCAAAGGGAATCAAACAATGCAGTAATGAAGCCTTTAAAAGATGTCAGAAGAAGTCAGAATCGGTAGAAATCTACTACGCTCCCCACCCACCCCGTCCCTGAATTAGTATTTAAATCTTCTAGGAAAAGACTCCAGGGGCAGATTATTTAACTT
>NW_006494609.1:17454090-17454877 GCF_000325575.1 Pteropus alecto
GGTCCTCGTGTTTATTTTGGGCATTACCTCCTCACCTCCTTACTGTAATCCCCAGACCTAATCGGAGGGTTATTGGGAAGACACCGATTAGCAGCCCTGGCTTGCCCCCTCCACATCCCAAATCCCCAAATCAGAGGAGAGAAGCCCCTGGAAGGTGGGTAATTAGCAGAAGGTGCCTGCTGTTTTCTGCAGGCTGAGGGGTGGGAGCTGGCTCGGACCACCAACAGACAGAGGAGCTCTTGACACCCACCCTTGCTTTATCAGAGGGGCCTCCACGGGCTAAGTGGGTCCCTCCTCCCCGCTCATAACGACTCCAGCTGGAGGCTTCTCGCCACGTGATGCCTCTTTACGGTACGAGGATTTAGCACAGAACAGTCCTGAGGTAGAGGCAAAACATCTGGGCGCAGCTGGCTTGGGGGGGCAGCACCACGCTCAGGGCTCAGCTTCTCAGACTTCGCCATTGTGACCTGATTCCTGGGTCCAGTTCCTACTGGGGACAGAGTGGGTGAAATGCGTATTCGAATCGAGATCATCGCCTATGTGCCAAGCCCTGGGCTGGGCAATTTATAAATGCCTTTTAATTTAATGCCACATAAAGACGCCCGCCCACCCCCGCCGCACATCTCCACAGCTCCAGCATGACCACCCCATTTCTGGCTCGGGTGCCCCAGATCCTCTCATTGTGGCTCCTCCATGGGAGAGGCGCTCAGGCCAGGTAAGGAAAATGCTTGTATCCAGGTGTGGTATCTGCCTATGAAGCACCTCTGTCCCCTTACAGGTTCCACCT
>NW_006494609.1:17454941-17458010 GCF_000325575.1 Pteropus alecto
TGCTCCATCCCCAGGAACGCAAGACACCCCCTTTTCTGGACTCCATTGCCAGCTTGGAGGGGACCATTTGGAGACAATTCTACTGCTGCTTCCTTTCCAGCAACAGAACAGAATGTCCCCAGCTCACCTGGGCTGAGAGTCTTCTGTCATGAGACTGAGGAGCTGGTCTGTTAGAAGCCGGAGTCAGAGCTGGGCCCAAAAGGATGTCTCTGCCTGGGCCTGGCTGGGTGACGTGGCTGGGGGACATAGCTGGGTCACTTGATGTTTCCGGCTACTGCCCCCTCATCTGGGGCCTGGAGGACCTTGACTATGTGCAGGGCCTGGCAGGGAGGGCCTTAAACGTTTTAACACCAAATCTTCCTGGAAAGTTAAACCTGAGTCTGGGGGCAGCCAAGAGACCACTGTTCTGTGACCTCGGGGAGGGTCTGACCTCTGCTCTCTGTTTTCCCAGGTGTTCCTAATGCCCGCTCAGTTCCATGGGGCCCTGCAGAGATCACCCACACAGGGCGAACCTTGAGGGAGGTCATCGCCATGAGCAGCGGGACATGATGGTGAGGTCGGCCCCGGGGAGACCGAAGCCTGCCGTGGGAGAAGCATAGGTGATGCACGTGTGAGGGGGACAAGGGCCAGGCGGCACCCCCGAGCGGTGACCCGACCCTAGGCCAACAGGTTCTCATCCCCCGACAGAACGGTCCAGTTCAAGAACCTACCTCACAAGCAGCCAGATTGTGTCCTGGAGACGCCAGGTGCTTCTCCCTGGACAAGCATGCTTGAGTTGGTTGAATGAGACCGTAGGTCTCCGGTGGGCCTCTGCCAGGTAAGGCGATCTCGGTCTTCGTTCCATGGGGTTTTGCTTAGAAGTTACGGGAAGAACATACTCATAAAAAAATTTCTCTAGAAAGCAGATTCCAGTCATGGCTTCCAGGCCAGCGACCAGGGCGAGATCAGTTTCCAGGAGCCACCTGGAGTGGCTCTTCTACGATATGACCGTGATTGTCAGGCTAGTCCCATTCTCCCCCTGTGTGAAGGGACCAGTTTCATGGGAAGTGCTCGGAGCATCCTCTGCAGGGTAGAGAGAGGCGGGACTTTGCAGTCTGACAGCCCAGGTCCGATCCCAGCTGTACACCTTACTCATCGTGTAGGACCTCGGCCCAGACCCCTAGCTTCTCTGAGCCTCAGTTTTCTCATCTGTATGCTGGGGATAATGGTGCCTTCTCCTTGGGTGGTTAGTAGGTGTAGCCGAGGAGGGAACGGGGCTCGTCATTAAACCTCCTCCTCTAACCTGCCATCCTGCTATCCTTAGTAGCGTTGTTTGATCTCAGGCACAGTGGGGACCGGTGCCGGCCTATCACTTCATTCATTCTCTCTTCCATTCACTGAGTAGCAATTGTTCATTGAGCACGTATTATGTATTCCATCTAGCACCTGATTCCAGGGACAGAGAGATGGAGAAGCCCCACGTCTTGCTTTCAAATGATCGTTTTCTAGAAGAGAGAGACATGTAAGCAATTATGAGGGTGCAAATGGTGATGCACCCCCATCCCAAGGGCCCAGGAAACACAAGAAGAGCCACCCAGCAGGGGGGTTCAGATGTCGTGACCCCAAAAAACCTTTCTACCTGCCGGTGGAGAGGAGTGACCAGGAGGAATTCTCTCTGAGTCCTATGTTTTGAGGTCTTTGCCTAAGTTAATGCTCTGGATAAATGGAGCATCTACACCGCACCATCTCTGCCACTTTTATGCAGGGCACCCCAACTTCCCACAGGGTTTCTCCTCCCGTGAGCCCCTAGCCATGACCCCATGCTACATGTGACACCGTAATCCACAAGTCATGCCCCAACTGCACTCAGCATTCTCTTTTTTTTTTATGCTTCTAATAGGTAACGAGGAAATGTTCCGATGTCTATAATGTTTGCTTCCAAAAAATACGAAAGAGGGAGTAGACGAGGGAAGAGATGAGATGGACATGACTTTAGGCTGATGGACGTTGGGGCTAAGTGATGGGTCCATAACGATTCATTGTACTATTCTGCCTACTTATGTGTATATTTTAAATTCTCCACAATGAAAATTAAACAACAACAATAACACCCAAAATAAAACAAAATATGCCTTCTAATTCTACCCTTCCCACCTACCGTGACTAGGCGAGTGCTGCCAGGCATCCCGTGTCAGTGGAAAATGGCTGTCATTTTTCTTTATGTCTAAGCGTTAATGTACATACACATTAAATACATTTAGTCTTATATACGTTTACCGTGTTTTTGTTCAGGTAAACGGAGATGTGTTCCTGGGCTCCACTGATGTTTGTGTGTCTTCAAGCATGCAGCTCACGTTTCTCACTTTTAACCCCAAATTGTGAGTTTGCCGCCTTTACCGTGGCTTGTGAGAATTAATGGAAGACGCTGAAAATAGTTTATATCATGCAGTGTAATAGACAGCAGCTGGGAACCTGAGCTGATTCTGATTTAAGACCCAGGTATTAGTACTGGCTCCGTCACTGGTTATCATGTGAAACTGGACAAGCTGGGGAGTCACTTAACCTTGGCAGTCCGCAGTTTCTTCACGGTGACTCACTCGCCATTCTTAGGGGTGTCCTCCTCCGCCAGTCTCCAACCACAGCACCTTCAGTTAATACTGGGTGAGAACCCACAGGAGACTCCCCAACAGCACCCCGAACCTAGAGACCCAAAGGAAGGCACTCCTAAAGATAGACACTACCCCGGGATCCCCCCAAATTTCTCCTCTCCACGGCCTTCCAGCTTTCCTGCTCCACCCCCCCTCCCTACACACACACACACACACGCACACACACGTGCACACACGCATGCACGCATGCACACACACACACGCGCATGTGCCTACTCTTTTAACAGTCTTTTTTTTCACGCGACAGAGTGAGATTTCACAGACATGCAGAATTCTGGAAAAACTGGCTGCTGATTTCTGGGTGACTCCTCATGAGCCCTGGGGCCTCAGAAAGCTCTTGGCGCATTAAGATGTTTGCCAGGGAGACGGCAGACCAGCCCCCAGAAGCTCATATGATCCCTTCCCTTCCTACTCTGCAGCC
>NW_006494609.1:17458165-17487724 GCF_000325575.1 Pteropus alecto
GTAAGAAGCGTCTTTTATCTACTCCCGCCCCTCCCCTTTCTGGTCAATATTAGATACATAATCAGAGAAATGCTTAAATTTCACCCGAGGCTCACATTAGTTGGAAGCTTGACTTTTTTATTTTTTTTTTTAAGAAATTTCCGACCATCCGTTCTACTGCAAGGAGGATTTTCTTTCTCAAATGCTCTCACCTGTCAAAAGCCCTCTGTCCAGAAACTTAACAGATCACTCTGCTCTCTCATTCTGCAAAGCAGAGGGGAAGGGAGACCACATGGAAGGTCTACAGCCAGCCGGGCACAGACGCAGACGTCTGGCATCGCCTGCCGGCCTTACGGAGGGTCTGTCACGGCACAGAGGCCGTGAGCCCTGCAGCGGGGCACCAGCCAGGGGACCGCAGAGCCAGGATTCTGTGTGACCCCAAAGCCTGGTGCACACCGCCTCCATGTACAGCACTTCGCATTCGACTAGGTCCCCTGTTGAAATGCAGAGAAATTGGGGTAGAGGGATGTCTTCCCCCGTCACCCCAGGCTGATGTTCCCAGTTTCCTTAGTGCTTCTGTATTTGTCACTTCTGTATTTGTCACTCCTCTCCTAGAAACAGCCCCGCGAAGACGCCGCTCAGTCACTTCCCTGTTTGATCCTCCCTCCCTCCTTCCCTTTCTCCCTCCCTCCTTCCCTCTCTTCCTTCCTTCCTTCCTTCCTTCCTTCCTTCCTTCCTTCCTTCCTTCCTTCCTTCCTTCCTTCCTTCTCTCCTTCCTTCCTTCCCGCCCTATCTTCCTCCCTGCGTATTTCCTCTCTTGATTATTAACTTTTTTCTTATTTACTGAGATATTTTTCTTATTTAATAACATATGTGCATATTATCAACATGCACACATCTATCAGCTTGTGACGGATTTGTACGTATAATATATCCACAGAATCACCACTTTCTCCCCACTTTCTCCCCTCTTTCCCCTCTTCTCCCCACGATCCATCTAAAGACTGTCCTGATCTTTCACACAGCAGATTAGTTTCGCGGGTTCTTGAGCGTCACTGTTGCATGCACCAGCAATTTATTCTTCTTCCTTGCTGTGTAGTATTCCACTGGATGACCGCGCCACTAATTATTTATCCATGCTACTGTTAATGAACATTTAGCTAGCGTGTATAATATTCCTTTGAGCATTTTTCCAACTACCTTTTGATGAATGTAAGTACTCACTTCATTTGCATATATAACCAAGAGTAGAATTACTAGGTCATGATATGCTCTTTTTGATTATTATTATTTTTATTTCCTTAACGATAGACAGTAATGTTGAAAGTTAAATTAAAAAAAAAGTTAAGCCTCATGTTCTCTGGACTCCCGCTCCCAGGGCATATTCTAACACACTTTCTACTTTCTTATATAACGCACAGGTACACGTGCACCGCACACATATAGTATTCTGTATTTCTTTAATTTTTTAAAAAAATTAAACAAAATAATATCATTCTATAACACTACTTGTGACTCGCTTTTTTTTTTTTTTTTTGCTTAAAACTTGTATATCTTGGCCATTGCTCCAGGCCGACGCATATGAATCTACTCATTCTGTTTAATAGCTGTATAATATCCCAGAATATGGTTGTAAAATTATTTATTCAACCTGTAGTCTCTTTTGATGGATGTGCTTTCAGTTTTTTTAACCTTGACTCAAATTGCTACAATAAAATCCTTTGAGACACATGTCATTTAGTACTGCTGCTTTTATTTTTCTTGTAAAGCACATTCACAGAGTTGTAATTTCTGGGTTAAAAGATATGTGCATTTTCAAATTTAATGTATCTAAGCCAGACACAAAAGAACAAATACTGTATGATTCCATTTATATGAGGTACATAGAATAGTTAGATCGACAGAGACAAAGTAGAATGGAGGTGGCCGCAGGCAGAGGGCGGGGGGAACACGAGTTGTGTTTGATGGGTACAGAGTTTGTGTTTTTGATGGGTACAGAGCTTGTGCTTGGGAGGATGGACGATGGTGACGACTGCACAACAATGAGAATGCACTCAAAGCCACCAAACTGCACACTTGAAAATGGTTAATTTAGTAGATTGTATGTTATGTGCATTTTATCACAAGATAAAAATTTAAAAAGAAAACATCGACATACTCAGTAATGACTCTCTAAAACCATTTATCTGCCAAGGGTGGCAGACACCGGCATCCACCCACATTCCTTTAGTGCTCTCAGTTCCGGTGTATCCCAATTGGGTCTTCCTGCAGCGCCTGGGACTCCCCACCTGAGGGATTCTCGTGGCCCAGGTGTAGGGGAGAAATGGTGCCTGGAGAGCCCTCAGCTGATGATGGGTGGGAGGTAGAAGGAAAGGCCCCAGTCCCTCCCCCTACAGATGGGCCACCTCCGAGGCGTGGTCTACACTCTCTAGAGGTGCCCACAACGATAACCCGTCCGGCGACGCACCTGCCATTGGCTTCCCCACTGCCTTCCCTGTGCTTCCTGGGGTCATCTCCCAAGTAACTGTGACACTCACGCCCTTATTTCAGGGTCAGCTCCTAGGAGACCCAACCCAAGACAGCAGCTATTTGTTGAATGGCTGCCATGAGTGACGCTGCACCGGGCGCGGAGGAGGAGGCAAGGATGAGTGGGCGCACTCCACAGCAGACACGGGCTCCGTGGGGCGCAACGAAGCCTCTCCGCCATATCAAGTGGTGAGTCCAGGCCGAAAAAGTCTAGAGAAGAGCATAGTCTTTCGGGCCACCATACCTGGACAGCCTGGAAGAGACCTGTGTGGGGCACTGGCTATGGTGGGAACGGAATGCATTGGTGAGGAGGTGGGGCGGTGATGGGTGCGTCTGTCAGGAAGACCAGCAAATGCATGGGGCTAGCAGCTAGAATCTGTAAGCCTCATGCAGTGTAGGCTTCTGCCGTGGGTTTGAGACTCACCTCTGCCCTGCAGTAGCTGGGAGGGCTGGTGCAAATCGCTCGGATGCGGCAAGGCTTTATGCTCGCCTCTATAAATCTAAGCCGCTGCCAGAGTCCAAGGGAGGACCAAGTGAGTCGGCGGGCGTGGACGTGCTTCGCAAAGTGAGGTGCAGATGGTAGTCATTTGGGTACGTGCTTGCTTGAGAGGGTGGACATCTGCGCCTGGTTGCTTAAAAGACTGCCATTCCGCACCCTCCCCCTACACACACAGGGCTCAGAGCCATTTGGAGCTGTGAGATTCTTGAACGAGGAAAGATGGGAAAGGCTGCCATGGCCAGTGGCCTTGATGCTGTAATTAATAATAACGCTGTGTTTGTAATGACCTTACCAACACGACCTGGGTGCTCTCCAGCAGCGCGCACACACGCGCACACACACTCACACACACACGCACACACATACACACACACACAAGGATGTCGTACCAATTTCATTCTTCTCGTATTTATTAACTGCCTGCAAAGCGCCTGGCACTGTGCTTGGGCCACAGGAGACGTGGAGACACACAATCTCTGAGCAACTCATGTTCCGGCTGGAAATGCAGACCCGTAACCACCCAGGTGACCCGGAGCAAGTCATTTCACTTTCTATAAACCTCGGTTTTCTCATCTCTGAAACGGGGAGAACGCCTCTGACCTCACACAGCTGTTCAAATGATTCATCAAGCTGATAGATGTAAAAGAACTTGTCAGGCTCTTGCCTGGGAGCCTAGGGAATATGGATTATAGTGGCCACTCTGTACTCGCCATCACCCCAGGACATAAAACAGAGTAAATTCACTCAACAACCAATATGACCTATAAAACTCAGGGCATCCAGATCGGAGGGATGTGCCACATTTTACTTATCCAGTCATCAGTTGATGGACGTTTGTATTGTTTCCAAGTATGAGCTGTTATGAGGAATGCCTCCCTGTCTTTGGTGGACGGACACATGTACGCATTCCCGTTGAGTAAACACTAGGAGTAGAAACTCTGAGGCAGAAGGCATACCTATCTGGAACTTTAGGAGATAAGGCCTCGCAGTTTCCCAAAGCAAACGAGGCCAATCTCCACTCCTGCCACCATATATGAGAGTTCTTATAGCTCTATGTCTTGGCCAATACTTGCTGTTGTCGGTCTGAAATTTTAGCCATTCTGGTGGTGTAGCTGGATTGCGCTGTGGTTTTATTTTGCATCTCCCCAACAACTAATTCAGCGAAACAGCTTTTTACGTGTTTATCGGCCCTTCAGGTGTCTTCCTTCAAGAAGTACCTGTTGAAACCACTGGCCTATTTTCCTATTGGATTGCTTGTCATTTTCTTGTTGATTTGTAAAGGTTCTTTATATATTCTGGCTACCGATCTTGTGTCGATTATATGTACTGCAAATATCTTCTCTCACTCGGTGAGGATATCTCAGAAAGATTACATGTAATATGCCCGGGGTCACACAGCTAGTCAGGTCTCAGTCATTCTTTTCCCAGGACAGATAATAAGTGGCGACTAGGTCTGTCTGCACGCTGCGCTACCACCACCGAACCTGCAGATTTAACACATCTTTAGACAAACAGGGAGCATCAGCATCAGCAATCGTGGACCACGGTGGGTAAGATAATTATCCATTGCTGATTAGAAATGGCGTGTTAGGATAAGGCTGATACCCAGAGTTTCTGCATCATTATCAAATATCCTAGGTGGTTAAAATATACCTCCCATTGAAACTCTTAGGGAATTACCTATTTATTTGACTAGGTTCTGAATACAGGATGATGCTCTTGGTAAACCCTGAGGCACGGGTTCTTGAAGGGTGGTCCCTGGACCCACAGTGTCAGCCTCACCTGGGAACTTGCTAAAAATGCAAATTCTCAGGTCCCACCCCAGACCTTCAGAATCAGAAACCATCTGACCCAGCCACCTGTGCTCTCTCAGGCCTCCAGGTGGTTCTGATCATGGTTGATGTCTAGAACCACAGTCTTAATCAATCTTACATCTATCGGAACGTGAAGGGGCACGCTGGGCCCAGAGCTGCTTCAGCTTTCTGTGGCCAAGAATTATTGCACATCTTCCAGGCCTTCCCCCGACAAGACACTTTACAGATATTATCTCATTAAATCCTCAGGATAACAAGGCGTGATATAATCATTTCTATGTTGCTGATAAGGAAGCTGGGGCCCAGAAAGGTTGAGTGACTTACCCAAGGCCACACGGCTCACAGGTTGGAGGAGCCCATGTCCATCTGACGTCAAGGTCTGTAACTGCCTCACGTGCTGCTCCTGAAATCACCTGCGTGCAGCATCCTGGCACAGTCATCCCAGAGGAGAATCACCGTTGGGGCCTTGCCTCCCTCCTGTCCAGGTACTCCGGATTGAGAACTGGGGGCTCAGTGAACATTAAATTCTAACACGTTGGAGCTAGGAGGCCCTTCAGCCCCTAAATAAACCAGTCCAACCATTTATCATACCTATCATGCACTGGGCACTGTTCTACACACTGTGGGAGCCACAGACACCATCTGTCCCAGTCCCTGACCTAAAGCAGCTCACAAGGCACTTGGACCAAGCAAGCTGATCAGAGCTCTGGAAGCCACCAAGGGAGAGAAGGGAAGAGGAGGGAAGAATCTGTCCCACTTAGAATGCTCAGGCTGGCTTTTTGCAAGAGCTGGGTTTAGCAGGTCACTGAGGGATGGGCAGGCAGGACCTCAGCAGCAGGTGTCCAGAACGCTAGGTGGTGCAGGAAGAGGGACTCGGGATGCAGAGGAAGGGGTGGAAAACTGTGTTTGTGGGGATTCCCGCCGCTTTGCCATGGAGTCGGAAAGAGGGCAGATGGAGTGAAGTGGAGGAGGAAAGCAAGAGGTCCAGACCCGCCTGGTGAAGGAGTTCGGACTCAATCCTGCTGAGTCCAGGAGAGACACTGAAGTTGCAGAGCTGAGGCGGGAGGAGAGAGTGACCTGGCCTGCGGGACAGGGCGATAAGCTAGAACTGTTCTTCGCCATCCCCTCCTGCCCATCCAGTCCCTGGAGCAGACAGGATGGGGCAGGGGCAGAGACGGGATGCAGTCAGAGCAGTCAAGAGCTAAAGTCAAGTTCAAAACATTTCCCAGCCAGATTGGCATTGGCACTGACCGACCAGAATGGGCGTCAGCCACACACAGCCCGCATAGATGTCGTGGTGCCAACAGACTGGCCACCAGCCGTGATTTACGTGGAAGGCTGGCATCGGCTTTGAATGACAAAGTGGGCTCCCCAGATCCTTATCCATGCAATTAATCTAGAAAAAGCCCAGCTGTCTTAGGAATTTTTCCTCTATCCTAGGTAGATATTGGCCCATTTCAAAATAGCTGTTAGGGGACTCCTTGAGTGAATACTGCCCGAGAAGGTGCCCAAAGTCTTGGGGCTGTACCTGTTCATATCTGCAACAGCATCACCTTAAGGAGCCAGGAGCAAACTAGACTAGAGATTGCCCGATGACAAATATCAAACACGCTGGGTGACCAGTCGCTGTTAGTGTTTGAGAATCCGTCAAAGGTTTTTAATTAAAGTTAAGAGGATCTTTGAGGAGACTGTGGCTTTTCCGTCTGTGCGAATTAGTTCTGTGAGATTAGTTCTGGCTGATTGATGGGTGGTGGGTGGTGGGTACAAGGCCTCGTTCAGAAGGTTGCCTTTGAGAATGCAACACACTTTTATGGTGCTCAGTTTCAATGAGGATTGCAAACTCTCTGCCCAGAAGGCTTAATCTTTGCTATTTACTTTGAGGTGAAAACCCATATTTACCAATTCTGGTTCTTTTTATTTATTTTTTCCTAGAACCCAGGTCTCCTAACCCTGAGTCTCAGAGCCTTTGCATTACCTCCCAAGGCCTCTTCTTATTTATTTTTTTAAGAAAATGGCCAGTGGTCATTGGAATGGCTGATATTTTTCTAACGTTTGCTAACATTTCTGACATATTCTTACTCAGTGCTTACTTCCTAACTCCAAAAAAAGGCCGAATTCCTGTAGTTTTATCAGATTGGCCGAGTAGCAATTCCCAATTTAAGAGATCGGCCCAATTTTAGAAAACTCTACGTAGAGAAGTGAAGAAATAGGAATTCAGAAAATGGAATCCTTAAGGGTTGAGAGAAGACAGCTCAGCACATTTTAAAAGGAAGCCTCTGCATCAGCAAAGCTTTTCCCCTGGCTTAGCAAGCCTACTCTGCTGCATTGAGGCTGCGTATCCAGCACTGGACAAGGCATTACGAATAGCAAAACAATGACAATATGGTATGAAACCAGCTTTGGTAGGGGCCAGGCCACGGGAGAGCAGGGACCAGAACGCTGTATTATCTACTACCTCCATCCTCCAGTCTGTGACCCCTCTTCATTCTACAAGCCCCGTGTTCCTTGCCTGCTTCGGACTACCTCAATCCTCCAGTCTGTGTCCCCCTCTTCATTCTACAAGCCCCGTGTTCCTTGCCTACAGATCTTACCACGGACGTTTTGCGTGAGACCCGGTTGGGCAGAAGCATCTCAATGGCAGGGCTCAACACATTTCTCTCTGGCCTCCTGGTCCTTAGCTCTGTGACTGGCACACAGTAGGTACTCAACAGTTGTCTTACAAATCAATAAATCAATATATGAGTGAGACAACTAGCGCAGATGGCGAACCAGAGTCTAAGACCTCTGCCAGTCGGGTCTCAGGAGAGACTATTACAGCGTGAGCCAGTTAGAAAGCAGAATTCAATCTCTTAAAAATTCAAATTACATGGAACATTTTCAGGCGCTGAGTGTTCCACAATTGGAAATTCTGGTGTTAGGCGGACAGGGCAACCGTGATGATTGGGTTCAGTGTGGCCTGTGACAGGAAAATAGGATGAAGGGCCATTCACACAGTGATTGAGGGGTGAGCTGATTCGACCGGGAGTTTGTGGAAGAGCCCTGGATTTCTGCGCCCACTGGAGGATGCAGACGAAACAGAGCGGGGTTCGGTGGCAATTGAAGGTGCCATCTGAAACCCCATTTGGGTTTCGCTTTTACTCTGAGGTTTGAAAACTGTTAGCACGTGCTCACTGGTTTCCAGTGCTTTCCCAGTGCAACCGAATTCCATGCCGTTCCAGAACCACAGGGCATGCAGCTCGGATGGATCTTCAGTAGGGTGACCAGCCAGCCCAGTTGGCCTCGGACCGTTCCAGTTTTAGCACCGAGAATCCTGTGTCCTGGAAACCCCATCAGTGCTGGGAAGACAGGGACAATCACCCAAGTCTTTAGAGATTATTAGGGGGCCCAGAGAGACCCAGGCCCTTGTATGTCCACCTCTTGTGACCTCAGGCGAGCTGATTTGCCCTCTAAACTTTGGTTTCCTCATGTGTGAAACAGGACGACTAACCAGTTCATGTTCCAAGGTAGATGCAGTGAGCTGATGCGCGCGTGGATGGCACCGCACACAGGACCTGGCTCCCATGAAGCGGGTGATAAATTACAGTTATTATTGTTGTTACACCAAACACCTCTCCTTACAGGTGAAGCCCAGAAGGCAAACCAACAGGTCGAGCTCTCCCAGTGGGGCATAGTGGAATAGCCAGGGCTCAGAGCAATCCTCCAACTCCTAATCCAGTGCTTTTCCTAAACCTGACCGATAGGGGCATGGGCTCCCCCTTGAGAGGCTCCCGGCTCTTTGCTGGGCACTCCTCAGTACACACAATGGTCCTAGGTTTAGTACAAAAGCCATTGAGACAGTTGGAGCTCTCTGGTTGCAAGCAACAGAAACAGAATCTGACTAAGCAGGAAGAACGGGAGTTTATGGGAAGGACATGGGGGTTTCCAGAACCACCTGGAAAGAGGGGGCGCCAGCTGGGAACAGACTGAGGAGACAGGTCAGGCAGTCGAGGGTACTGCTGGCGGCAGGGACTGCAGTGCAGTGTGCCGAGCTGCTGCCATGAGCATGAGTGTATTCCAAACACCTTTTCCATCCTTGAGCCCACCCAAGGGCCTAGGGTCCAGGAGAGAGGATCCAGCTTTCTGGGATGGGTAGGGAGAGAAAGGGAGGGACAGAGGGGCCTCTGGAAGTCATCTGCTTCTGCAGTGGGAGGGCAGATGCCAGGATCTAGTATGCCACCAAGACTGTAAGGGGAAATTGGTGAAGGCAGGTGACCCCAAACTACAGTCTACTCCAGCTGTGAGCTCAAGGAAGGGCGTTCCGCCACTCCGTCGAGAGCCTCCTGCAGATGGGCCCACCTCTCCCTTCTCCCCGCTCTCTCCCTTCTCCTTATTAGACTCCGGCCTGAACGCAGCCCAGGTTCCAGAAGAAACTGCCTGAGGGGTACAAGGAGTTCCTGTCACAGGGGTTTATGTGGAACAATCCCAGGTCACCACCTTCTCTCGCCAATGTGACACTTTCTCTCCCAGGGGTCACCTCCTTTGCTCTGCCCACCTGGCCTGACTTCCTCAAACCAAGACCCTTGGGATGGAAACCCATCTCCGGCTGGACAAAAATCACGGCCAGCGACGATCTTTGAATCCATGTGAAACTCAAGTCAAACACTCTCCTTGGAGCAAAGTTGCTGCAATTTGAGGAAAATCGCTGTAATGAAACATAGTAAATGTCCCAGAACTCTTGGTGTGAACCGGGACCAGAAGCTTGCTCTCCCCAAATGGGTCCATTTTTCACTTTCTACTTCTGCAAAACTTTCAGAATAATGACTTGCTGAAACCTGGAATAATCCACGTTGTTCTGAAGTCTGGGCTGTCTTCAAGGATTTTTTTTTTTTTTTTTTTACCTCCAATTTCACTTTCTGGGCGCCTCTGGAGTCTGGTATTAATAATAAATATTATTGCCGTGCATCCTTATTTTTCCCTTAATTTAATTAGAGAAAATGTAATAGCCCTTATGAAAACAATATATGAGTTTTCAAACCTAATTAACATGATACAAAGTGCGCAGGTCACTAAAATTGTTGTTTTCTCTGGAAAGCCTCCATGCAAATAGATAAAAATGAAACTGCATTTAATTCCACAGCCTGGGTTAACAGGCAGCTCCGAGATGACGGGCTCTGGCCCGGGGGCTCTGTCTGCCTGGTAATAAGTATTTCCCTTTTGTCACAATTCAAGGGAGAGCGAGAGCGATAGGCGAACCCTATCAAATATTCTGAGGGGCGTCAAGTCAGCCGTGACCAGGGTTCAGCCTTCGACCCTTCCCGATCCTTAAGCCGAAAAGCAGCCCAGATGTAAAGGGAGCCCGCTCTCCCGCGTGGCCTTGTGTGTTCTGCACGCAGCAAACCTCTCCTTCGTTCCCGGTCAAGGCTGGCCGGTCCCAGGCAGGCGCCAGGCATCCTTCATCCTCCTCCAGTGCGTCTCCCTGGGTGCTGGGGTCTAAACTGTCACCGGGGAAGGTGGTGGGGGGGGGGAGGCTGGGGGAGCAGGCAGAGCCCCAAGCTCCAAGCTTGACTCTTGGGGTTCCCTCCAAGGCCAAGCAGGAGGTGCTGCGGTTGCTCGCTTGGTGGGGACAACAGCACCCCTAAGTGCCTGGTGGGGGCTCCTCCAGGAAACTCTCCAGCCTTCCCAAAGTGCATGCTTGGGCCGTTTCTTGGGACACGCCTCCCCTTCCTTCCAGCAGCAGTCCCCCCATGTGCCAGGAGCTCGCCCCACTTTCTACTCCTGGGTTCAGACTCAGTTTCCCTGAGGCGAAGACCTCTGCGAGGCTGGTCTGTGAAATGGACATAATAAGAGTCTCTCCCACCTAGTGTCGGGGGACGTTTTACAAACGTCACTTTCGTTTCTCTTCTCTAGAACCGACAACTCCCAGTCATTTTATCCAGTCTGAACACGGGGCGGGACAAAGCTCCCACCCCACTCTTCCTTCAGCAGCTCATGAAGCAGCAGCTCACAGAAACCCTTGTCTTCAAAAGGCTTCCGGAGAAGTTACTGGATCTTTGCACCCTGGTGGCGTCCAGGTTAGGGAGCTGGCAGTCCATAGGGAGAGCAGGAACATGGGAGGTAGGGTCTCACCCCAGGATCAGAGGCTTCAGGATCTAGGGAGGGGCCAGGTTTCCCTGTGCACGCGCGCGTGCACGCACACACACACACACACCTGTATTCTGAGTTCTCATTGGTTTCAGGAAACTCAGATTATCAGAGCAACACAGAAGGCCGGTTGGTGGACCCCATCTCCTAAGGGGAGTGCAGCTCCGCAGAGGCGAGGCGATCTGTCAGAATTCGAGGATCTGTCAGAATTCGAGGCTCACGAGTGACCAGGATGAGAGTCTGTCCCAAGCCTGCTGGTGCCAGACACGGTGCTTCTTTCATTCTCTGGACAAATGACGGACAGGCCGTCTGATTATAAGACACCAAATCAGGAAAGAGCTTTGTTTACAGTCAAAAGTGATTACGTTGTCATGATAGTTATGACGTAAATGAAGTTTTTATTACATTATTTATTATTATTATTATTATTGTTGTTGTTGTTGTATGTTGTCATGATAGTTATGACGTAAATGAAATTTTTATTACATTATTATTATTATTATTGTTGTTATTATTATTAATCAAGGCATACTTCCTAAATGCATGTGTTACAAATACTTTAACGCACGCTGCAGACACCAGGTTGCTAACGGTTACTGATTCCAATGCTCACTGATTTGCATGGGCACAGGGCCTCTGATGGCAAGTTTGAAGCTTCTTTTAACTGAACTGCTGATGTCTGGGTACGTGTGTGTGGCTGTGTGAGGTCCAGAGAAAAGAACACCCGTGAACCAACTTTTAATAAAGATGGAGGATTAATGCACGTGTTTATCTCTTCTCTCTCTCTTTCTCTCTCTCTCTAATACTTTCTAAAGTGACAGTAAAAGAATAAGGAAAGTATGAACCCACAAAAAATAAAAGAGTTGAGGGGGGAGAGGTAGGCTTCAAAAGACAAATACTGACCATAAAGTTCTGGAAGGACAATGGTAACTGACTTAGCAGTGAGTGCCTGCCGGGGTGGGCGTTAGGGGAAGCCAGTTTCAAAAAGCAAGTTGATTCAGGAACCAGATCCCAGAAGACCCAGGAGGTGAAGGCTGCAGGTACCTCAAAGGGCTGGGAGCAAGGCGTGTCTTAAAATCAGAGGACTGGTCTAGAGACCATGTAATAAGCAGTCAGAGCCCTAACTTCCCTTCCCCGTCATGCTCCTCCGTGTGGCACCCGTCCCACATGCTAGCAGAAGGTAACGCTTAGTCTCTGAAGAAACTGAACCAGGGAGGGCCGGCACCCAAGGAAACCAGGCACAGAGGAGGGGAGGGTGGCGCCATATTGCAAGCAGGGGATTGAGTAGGAATCAGCATCCTAAATGGTGGGACCCCTGATCCTTCCCTCTCTAGGCTCCCAGGATGCAGACAGCATCTTTCATGAGCGTGAGTGTGGTGCAGGCCTCTCTGGGAAAACTGACGAGTCTGAGAAAAAAATAACTACAGCCTCTCACGTTCGAGGTTCCTCAATGAAACAGCCATAACTCTATAAAGAAGCCTACCAGTCAACAAGGCCCACCCCTGCATCCAAAGCTTCCAGTTGGCTTTTCTGTGCTTTGTTCTTAAAAATGAACAGGCAGACAAGAATCACCAGACCTTTGAGGAAAGCACTAAAACCAGTGAACAGAACAAAGGAACGTGTAGGAAACAGAGACTTCAAAAACACTAATTAATATCCTTAGAGAGATAAAAGAAAGTATTGCATTCAGGAACAGGATGTCTTTTATAGAGCGCTTAGAAAGTAAAACCTACATCAAATAAAAATTCTGTAAAGGGTTGGAAGATATAATTGAGTTAACCTTTTGGAAAATATAACAGAAGGACAAAGAGCTAGAAACAGAAAAGCCAAAGAAATAAGAGCATTAATGTAGGACTTAAGATATCAAATTATTAGGATTTTTAGAAAATGAGAGAATTGAGAAAAAAGAAAGAGAAACTATATCAAATAATACAATTATGTTTGGCAGAATGTAATCAAATTAGTTTCCAGATAGAAGTGGTTCACTGAATACCTAGTTCAAGGTAAGAATAAAAGGTCCTCACCAAGACACACCATCAAGAATTAAAAAAAACAAAAAACAAAAAAAAAAAACCCAGAGCTAAAGAGATCTTAAATGCTTCCGGGAGGTGGGGGTGGGGGAGTGAGGGCTGGTCATATGCAAGAATCATGAATCACAATGGCACTGAATTTCTCAATATTTGGAACGTAAAAATGACTGAACAATGCCATCAACATTTCGAGGAAAATGATTACCAACCGAAATTATATACACCGACAACGTATCAATTGAGTATGAGGAAAGACTAAAAACAATTTTAGATGTGGAAGGTGTCAAAAAAATTTACTTCCATTAACCAGATCTGAGGGAGCTACTAGAGGACGTGCTCCACCACAATAAGGGGGTAAGCCGTGAAAGAGGGGGCCACGTGTCCTAGTCTGCTCAGGCCACTGTAGCAAGACCCCACAGACTGGGTGGCATAAACAACGGAAGTTTATTTTCTCATAGCTCTGGAGGCCGGAAGTCCAAGATCAAGGTGCTAGCTGATTTGGTTCCTGGTGAGCTCTCTTCCTGGCTTGCAGACAGTCACTTTCTCACTGTGTCTTCATAAGGCCTTTCCTCAGTATGTGCACAGGAAGAGACAGATCTCTCTTTTCTTATGAGACCACCGGTCCTATCAGATTAGGATCCCACCCTTATGACTCCACTTAACCTTAATTGCCTCCTAAGAGCCTTATTTCCAATTACAGTCACATCTGGGGTTAGGGCTTCAACATATGAATTTGGAGGGATACAATTCTGTCTATAGCAACGTGAAATTCATGAAATAAGTAACGTAACACAGGACTAAGGAAATTCTCAGTGTGACAGTTAGGCGACAGATCTTGGGAACAACCAGCACAAGAGCAGAAGTTGGAAGTCTCCAGGAGTTAGTAAAAAAAACAAACAAACAAACAAACTAATCAACTACCCGATGCGTTCGAATGTCTTGAGAGAAAGTTCACACTCTGGCAAAAATACTTGGGATACACAGGAAAAGACATTTTTAAAAACAGGGCAATAATTAGCTACTTGATAAGCAGTTATTAACATAAGGAAGGAAATTCAACAAGAGTTCACTACCTGGCTTAACAGTGAACAATGTTTATATAGTCCTAGCACTAGAAATATTGAGTCCCGATTTTTTAAAACTTGTGACATAACTATATTGAACCTCGGTCCATGAGTTATGCTTTCCACCTATGATAATGAAATGGTTGGAGTATCGAGGTTCGCTCTGTGAAAAGCATCACCCCTTTACCTCCAAGGCAGCCGGCCACTTCTCCGAGCTCTCACCATTCCTTACCCCCATCTCTCCCAGCTCATCACAAGACTTCCTTCTGGAGAGCGCGTTTACTGAAGGAGACGAAGAATGAACACGGTCAACGAGGGCAGATTAGAAGTTATAAGTGTTACAAGAGAAAGAACAATTAGGACAGGGTAAGCGAGGCTGGGGTGCTGGAAGAGTAATCGGTCTGCAGTATTAAACAGGAAATGGGGAGCCATTGAAGGTTTTTGAGCAGAGGAAGGACCTGATCTGATTGATGAGTGCACACGGACCCGTCAGGGGCTATGGTGGCAATCTAGGTAAGAGATAATGGGTACTTGGCCAAGGTGGTCGCAATAAAGGTAGAAAGAAAGGGCTGGATTCTGAATATATTTTGAAAGAATGAATAAACAGTAGCAATCCATGTGAGATTCTGTGACATCAGATTTTCTTGGGGAATCTGACGAGTAAGAACCTCAGTTTAGAATGTTGATTCAGAGATATCTGTTTCCTTAGACATCCATTTTCTGTTTTCTGAGAGCCACGGAATGTGAAAGTCTCTTCAATCCACCCAGCATCTTTTTGAGGATCTGGGACCGGGGGAGGGGAGAGACACCGAGATGAGCCTGGCATTGGTACCTCCCATTCCTCTGCGACAGACTCTCGCCCACATCTCCTGAGGCTACTATTTGCAGTTCTGAAGCCAAGGTCCCCCCAGACCCTCCCGGAGACCCAGTCAGGGAAGGAGGCCCAGACAGCAGGGCCTGGGGTCTGGCGTAAGTGTGGCATCGGGGGTCTGAAAACACATCATAGAGCAAATGAAAGCAGGTTGGGGAAAGGCCACGCGCAGAGAGCCCCAGCTCTGTGCTGAGCTTGGCACCAGACACCTTGACCCCGCCATCTCCTTGAACTTGAGCAATCATCCTGTTTTCTGGATCAAGAGACCCAGGCCAGAATGACTTGCCTCAGGTCACCCACAAGTAGAAAATGTCAGCCGGGCTAAAACCCAAGTCTGCTGCTCGCAGAGCTCCTGTGCTCTCCACAGGGCTCGGGGAGGTGTGCCTTCCGGTGCAGCCCGCCAGGGTTCAACCCGAACCAGCCCCAGAGAAGACCAAATGGTGGACGAGAATAGCCAGGTGATTGTGGAGAGCAGCCTGTCTGGCTTGCTGATGCCCCACCTGATCTTCTTGAGGCTTCAAAAGTGGGGTTCCGGGAAGGTGAGAGGAACTTTCGGAGCTCCTTTCAGAGGAAGGGTGCTCGTTCTCCTGTCTCTGCTTCCCTGCATGTTCCTTTTGCTTTCAGACACCCCCACATTTCGTAAGCCCCATCCCCTGCAGCAGCATCAGGCAATGTGCATTTGTGCAAACACCTCATACAGCTTCTGCAAAGACAGTCATATGGCCAGCAGCTGGGACTCACCAGTTCCTTTCTACAGGATCTGAAAACGAGCAAAAATCACCATGTCCTGCTTCTCCCGGCGTCTACAAATGGGTCATGGAAGAGAAACCGCAGGTCCGAGTTGAATTTCTCTCTTTAAGATAAAACACGGAAGCTTTGGAGCCAGATGGATGAGAATATGAGGCACGGCTTTTCTGCTTTCCTACGTGGGATCTACGGTAATTCGTTTAAGTCCCCAATGCTTCAGATTACTCCTCCTCCATATAAACAGGAGCTCCACAGGGCTGCTGTAAAGATTCGCAGTAATGTGTGTGAAGCCTCCGGCCTGGTGCCTGGCACGTGGATGGTCGCCATTAGGGCTGGGTATTAAAATCTTACCAGGTAAGGACAATTCTCATTCCTTGCCATCCAAGACTAAACACTTCTACACATTTTGCAATGAGAAAATATTCTTTACTCGCCATGTATTTGATTGGATTTGATTTGATCCCTCTAGTTATCCTAAGAATTAGGCATTCCTTTTATTTGAAAGAAGAGGAAGCTGTAGCACAGAGAGGTGTAAGGTCACCCAGACAAACAGATGGCAGGTGCGGAACTGTAATCCCACAGCACGTGGCTGCCTGCCTGTAAGAACCGCCTGGGTTTGCCGCGTGAAAACTCTGTGCAGGGCCTGCGACGAGGATGATAATGACAAGATGAAGGAGGCAAAGGGAGAGGCGCAAAGAATGGCTACGCACTGTTGAGTCATCCAGCTGCCAGCACGCACCGGCCGAGGCAGGGGCGGGGCGCAGGACCGCTGGGCCTGTGTTCGCGCCGCAGCTTTTCCCCTGTCTAGCTGCACGATTAGGGGTGGTCTGCCTCACCTCTGGTGCATCCATTTCCTGACCTGGAAAACAGGCTAATAACAGGACCTACTTCCTAGGGCTTGGGAGGAGTACATGAGATGACACACGGAATGTGCTAGAACCATGCCTGACATGTAACGAATGCTTAATACACTGAAGCTAGTTTGTCTCTATTTGATAGATCGTTTGCCCAATGTCACCTTGTTCATCAGTGGTAACTCTTGCTAAACAAATAACCTCACAAGCCATTACTGAGCACATGTTATAGGCCAGGCAGGGTAATAGATAAGGCATTAGATGCAAAGGGGGATGATTTTCAGGGGCACTTACTTGTCACCCAGCTGCTACAGACTGAATGTGTCTTCCCCCAGATTTAAATGTCGAAGCCCTAACTTCCAATGTAATTATATTTGGAAAGAGGGTTTTAGGAGGTAATTAAGGCCAAATGAGATCATAAGGATGGGGCGCTGATCCAGTTGGAAGAGGAAGAGAGATCTCTGGCTCTCTCACTCTACCCCCAACCCATCTTCCTTCACCCCTCACCCCCCTCCCACTTGGGCCCACAAAGAAGAGGTCATGTGGACACATTGAAGACAGCCATCTACAAACCAGGATGAGAGCCCTGGCCAGAAACCACATTTTTTGCCAGCACCTTGGTCTTGGACTTTCAGCCTCCAGATCCATGAGAAAACACATTTCTGATGCTTAAGCCACTTGGTCTGTGGTGTGTTGTTACGGCAGCCTGAGCTGACTAAGCTACCAACAAAATCGCGTTCCGTTAGTGAAACAGGTATCAGATGGGCAGCCACAGCGTGTACCCCTGGAAACCATGCCGCACTCAGTACCGATTAAAAAGATGCAGCCCATGTCAAAGCGGGGGTGGAAATATGCTCCGGCAAAATATTGAGTTTTGAAAAGGCAAGTTGTAGAGTAATTCATAAAGGGTAGTCACCTTATAAAAAACAGGCAGACATTCCACACGCTCACACGGATACGAAACAATCCTATGCATTTCTGCGGGGTCTTATTTAAATACACAATGTATAGAAAAGATCAGGAAAAGTAGACTTTTCAAACTAATGTCCTCGATTACTTCCAAAGGGAGAGTAGGATGGAGAGGGTCAAAGAGGACTTTAGCTTTGTCTGCAAATTTTAACTTCTTACGTGGAAAATATATTCGTGTATTGTGTTTCTGGAGGACTAAAAAAGTAATAAATTTTACAACAAGCAAAAAGAAGAAGAAGAGGGAACGGCTGCCTTGGGGGTGATCGATGCCTCCCTCACGCACATAAAAGCCTCAGCTGGCATAATTTTCTAATGCCTCTTCACCCCACACCCCATTACATCTCTTAAATGAAAGACTTTTTGAAGAGAGAAAGAGAGGACGGTGAAACCCATTAGATAGTCTGAAGAGAGGAGAGTAGGCCGCAGCAGACGAGAGCGAAAGATAAGGGAGAGAGGAAATTCGATCAAAGGATATAACGCAGTAGGCATCAGTATCGGAGGCACGTGTTCTCGGTGAATTTTCGCGGCAGCCGTGCTGAGTATTATGTCCCTCGAGCACAGATCTAGTCGCTTCAGCCCCCTTGGCTCTGCCTCCTGATGCTGCCTCCCCTGCAGAAGGAAGCACAGAAGAGCATATGTGACAGTTAACTTAGCCCTCCCCACAGATGCAGTCTGAGCCCCCTCTTGAGTCACTGGGCACTCCCTGCCCTGAGGTGTGACACTGAGGAGCCAATGGCAGCCCTTGGCCCCTGCCCAGTGTTCACACCCTGAGCTACTAAATGCCTTCTGTATTCCTGGAAAGCTAACCCACCCATCTCTGCTGGCTCAATACCAAAGCGTGGTTGACACCTTTGAGCAAGGCCAGCCTCACTGAGCAAATTGTGCATCTCCTAAGGGGACTGTTTCAAAGGACCAGAGGTTCTCGGGGAATATAGGTCACAGTTCAAAGACTGAGGCATCAAAAAGATCATCTCTCCAAAGGCTATTTAAACCCTTTCAGTTTTAAACTAAATTCCTTTGATGAGGAATTGGGAAAACCCAAACCACATCATTCCTAGCCTACTTCACACAAGTGGCTAGGAAGTTTTTTTCAAATGACAGAGGGGAATGGTAAGCACAAGAAAAAACGAAGATGTTTTATTGATGTTGTTATTTGTTTCATATTAATTACTTCTTTAGGTTGAAAACAGTGGATTCATGTGATAGAAGAAAGGTGAGCCACACAAAAGGATAATCACGAGAATTAAGTTTCCTTTCCACCCCAGAGGCAGGTGCTATTACCAGTTTCTTGTGTCTTCCAAACACACACACACACACTCACACACACTCACACACACCCCAAATGCACACATATACGCACACACACTCACACACACACACCCCATCTGCTTTTTCCTACATCTTGAGGTAGACAATTCATACCATGTAGCATTTCATTTGTTTTTCAATTGACAATATATAAAACAAATATGGATGATGAGGTTTCCTGCCCTAAGTCTTCTCATGAGTTAGCCAGACCTCTGTCTAAGATGTATAATCCCACACTGCCTAAAATGCAGTGTAAAGCGCTTTAATAAGGGGTGCATATCTGTCCGCAGAGGCCCCCAGGGAGGTGGGACAAGCCCGTCGAACACTGAAAACCACAAGGCCTGACTGGCAGGTGTTAGCTCTGTTACAAAAGTGGAAGTAAAATGCATGGAGGAAGGAAGGGTTGATTCGTAACGGAAGCATCTAGAACGGCTGGGCCACGACCTGTCCCCAATCTCGGGCTGGAGGACACAGGCATGGAATGTTCAGGTTCACACAGGTATGAAATCACGCCTTCACGATGTGACAGACTTAGCTGGCAGAAAAGGAGGACTAAAGTTTTTCAGCTTTTAGAGGGTGTCACGTATAACCCTGCAGCATGGTCTGGGGAAGCCTCTCCGAACACAGTACTTCCACATTGCTGTAGAAAATGCTTTTAATAGTTTTTGAATCTCAAAGCATTTTGAAGTATAGAAATTCATAAAGGAGATGATGGACCTGCCTCAAAAAGAAAAATATTACATCCAATAAAAAGAAGCGGGGTTCAGGAAGCAATGGTGAGAAATGAAACTAGTAACTATGTTGATAAATCTACGATAAATAAATGCTGTAAAACATTTTTAAAAACCATGGTTTGGGGGAATTTTAAACACAAGAAGGAACTAAAATACTTGACAAAAACTAGATGAAAATCGGGAGGTAGAAAATCAGAGTTAAAACACTCTAAATTTATTGTGTTGTCCGGAAGGATGAAGGAAGTATTTTTCCATCCAGTTGAAACATGTAAGGTCCAACACTAAAAATATAAAATAATAATTTCCGAACAATTAAGGAAGGAAGAAACTAATAAAGACTTGATTTAATGCTGCGAAGCAAGAAAAGAGACCAGGAGAAGCCGTCGGAAACCACAGTAAATAGAACAGAGAGCTGGGGGCTGACGTCAGCCCGGAAACGCACAGCAAATGTAAACGCATCAAACTCTTCAATTAAAAGACTGAGATTTCTCAGCGTGATCTTTTTAAAACCTAACTCTGTGATGTTCAAGAGATCGATCTAGAATACAAGGACACAGAAACATCGAAAGTAAAGCTATAGAGACAGATGCACAAAGCAAAGAAATACGAACCCAGAGACATCTGTGTCCCAATATTTCTATCAGTTGAAACAGTCTTGAAGATGTTGTTTAACTATGTCTCAGTTAGTAGAAAAAGGAAAAAAAAAAACAATCAGCGATATGAAAAACTCTAAACTTATAAAATAGACGAACGCCAATATATGGGTCCCAGACTTCACATTACGAGAGAAATTGTCTGCTAATGTATCTGTATCGGCCTCTCGACGCTAAGCTCCGGGGAGGGAACAAGCTGTGTCTTATTAGTAGTCACTCAATTCCCAGCACTGAGTCTAGGTCTGACTTAGGGGGTTCTTAATAAATGTTTATTGAATAAACCAGTGGTTCTCGAGCCTGGCTGCACATCAGAATCTTCTGGGAGTTTTTAAAAATATCGAGGCCCGAGCCCCGCCCCAGACCAATTAAAAGGAAATCTCTAGGGGTGGGGCCTCAATATGGTATATTTTTTAAAAGCTCCCCAGGTGATTCTGATGTTTGGCCAGGGCTGAGCACTGCTGGAATAAATAAATGACTGAATGACCAAATGAATGAGTGTCTCTTTGATTTACAAAAGAATTCATTGCAGGATTCCTTTTAAAAGCCCATTCCCATGGTGCATTTTCAAGGTAATTCGATTTTAAGAAATTTGATTTACACCCAATATTGCCGGGACAATCTATTTTGTAAAGCAAGGAACATCTGTATTATCTATCAATTTTTTTAAATGGATTTGGGAATATTTTGTTTCTCCATTTGGAAGGGAGCTGGAGGCTTGAGCAAAACCTGTATCATTTCCTGTCCTCTGAAAAATGCTTTCTCCCACTCTGACACTGAGAGTCCATTTTCCAGCCATACGAGCGTGTGATTAATTAATGAGACACTTAAGGCAGTTTTGAGAAGTATAAAAACATCATTGTCTGGGCTTCCTGCTGCTGATGTCATGGGCGTGACAGATGAGGAATCAAACTCAGTCCAGCCAAGGTATATGAGGGTCCCCCCCCTTCCGAGCACTGGGCAGTAGGCAGCGGTAAGAGGTGCGGTAAATGGATGTCCACGTGTCAGGTAGGCAGACAGAGGGGGCGCTTGTCCAAGGTGGCATCCATCCAGTGCTGGGCAACTAGAAGACACAAGGCCTTCTGATTAAGATCAATACCTCCGATGAAGTCTCAGAGGCTGGAAGGAGGAAATATCTCAGAGAGCAGAGAGCCTTGGAGCTCTGTCTTAACCAGCGAGGAGGATTCTCCCGCAGCACAGTTGGGGGAACACATTTTGGCAGAGGGAAAAGTGTGAGGAGTTGAGGGAATGGCAGCAGACAGAGTCCATGCTGCTGCAATATTTCCTGGTGCTTTTCTTCCAAGGCTGGACACCTCCACGTGGCCACCTTATGCCCAAGGCCCATGCTGCTGGCCACACAGGGCGGCTGTTATTCCTTCTGGTCGACCTCTGTTTTCCTGCTTGCTGTATTAGCTTCCTAAGGCAGTTGTAACCAATGACCACAAACTGAGGGGCTTAAAACAAAATAAGAAAAAAACTTATTTTCTTGCTGTTCTGGAGGCCAGAAGTTTGAAATCAAGGGGTTGGCAGGGCCATGTTACCTCCGACACCTGGAGGGGAATCTGCCTTGCCGCTTCCTAGCTTTGGTGTCCCTTGGCTTGCGGATGCGTCCCTCCAATCCTTCCTCTTCGCATGGCCTTCACCTGTGTGTCTTCCCACTGTCTTCCCTCTGTGTGTGTCTGTCTCCGTGTCCAGATTTCCCCTTTTTCTAAGGACCCAGGCATATTGGCTTAAGGCGCACCCTAATGATCGCATTTCACTTGACTTCCTCCGCAAAGACCCTATTCCCGAACGATGCTGGGTCGGAACTCCAACACATCTTTTAAGCAGGACACATTCTCTTTCTTTCCTGTCTCTAAGCAATCGGAGTTTCCCTTTGTCCTCCCAAATTCTGAGTCTTTTACATCATTCTCTCTTCTCCCCACCCATCCCTCATCACCTGAGTCACCCCTCCAGCCACCCTGGACAGTTTGAGCAATTCGGTCCGCCGCCTGGGTCTCACTTGGAGTGTGGCCCCCCTTGCCTTCTGTCCTCTCTTGTCCCCACATCCCGGTGGGCAGAGCACATGGTCAGCCCTTTTGCCTCCGACTGGCTCTTCCTGCCATCCCCAGAGTCTGTTCACGCGAGGCCATCTGCTCCAGGTATCGGCCTTTTAAGCAGTGCTTTGCTGCCTCTGCCTCTGGGACAATCCCACCGGGCCCCCCAAATCTTCACTTTCCCCCACGGTCGATAGCAGCGTCTTAGAGGTAACCCCGGAGCATCCCCACGGCCCCCAGCCCTCTTCTCTGCTCTCCGAGCTAATCCAGGAAAAGTCCAGTCTTAACTCGTCCAGGATTTCGGCCCCTCCTTTCCCTGTCTCCTGGTACATTCTTGAGTGTCTGCAGCCAAAGCTGTATTTCTTCTCTGCTGCCTTTTCCTCTTCCCCTCCTTGCCTGGCTTGCTCCCTGCCCTGTTCCTTTGTTCCTCTGTCTGTTATTTATATGATGTTGCCTTCCATGTTCTTCATCCTGTGGAGATTCCTGTCGAGGCCCCTGGGGCCCAGCGCTCCCTTCCAGCACGTGGCTTGTACCAGTCAGTCTTTGCTCAGCCACTTCCAGCTTCCCGTGAGGGGTGTCACCTGTTGCAGAAAGCGCCTGGGCTGTGGCCCGCAGGGCCCCGTGGGCGATCCCGCTCAGCCGCTTTGGCAGGGCTGCTCTGTAGTGATACAGAGCTTGGCTTTGGCACCACGCGGGCCAGGGTTCAGACTCTGTGTCATTTACGCAGCAGGACATTGGACAAAGTCCTTAACCCATCTAAGGGTTGACCTCCTATTCTGTGCGAAGGAAGATAGAGCAGCGTCTACCTCATGGGGGCGAGAGTCGGCCAGGTCCCAGCAGGAAGCAGGTGGCAACTTTGAAATAAAAGAACTCTAGGTTTATTCAAAAGTTTATAGACGAAGGGCCTATTTAGAAAGTGAGTTTTGGCAGCCAGCTATAACTACCCTAGGCACCAAGAAATAGGGGTGGTGGGGCAGCAGTTACCCGGAGGAGAAAGTCCTAGAAAATCAGTTACCTTAAGAGAGGATTAGCGCAGTCTAGGGCCACCATCAGCTCTGCAGGTTCGGGGCCAGGGGAGTAGAGACCCCTGTCTCTCCCTCCTCCGACCCTCCTGCCCTCCCGCTTCTGCTGCTGCCCGCTGCTGGCTGAACCCCACAGGAAGCCGACGGGTCCTGTCCATGTGCTCCATGGAGTTTAGCCTCCCTAGCAGAGGGGATGGCAAGAGGGAGGATAAAAAGAGGATTCGGATGAGCAAATGGATGAACCAACAGTTTTATAAACCAAAGAAGATAAAGCATGTAAGACCCGGCATCTAGTACATATCGAGAGTGCGATAAAGGTTAGCAACTTTCCTCTCCCTATTATTATTATTATTATTGTTACTATTATTATTATTATTTGAGAAAGTAAAGCACAGTCTTTCCTGACTTTTATATTACCGATTCTAAATCTCCAGGAACAGAAACTACCAGAAACAACTTCCTCTTTGAATCGTTGAGGATGCCTGTCCACTTCCGGTCCTCTTCAGAGCACTGCCCGGTGTTCCCACCCCGACTTAGCTGATTTGACCAGGGGTGCGCACCTAGGAGGCTGCTGGCTGGTGATTGGCTAAGACCATCAGGTGCATCTGAGAGGGTTTGTATGTGAGCTGTTTAGAGGAGGCTGTTCATGAGTAGGTCCCAAAGCTGGGGGAACAGGGAAGGTGGGGAGCTGAGGCACCGCTAAGGTGACATAGCAAGCAGAGAAGGAAAAACAGACACCTAATTCGGAGAGGCTCACATGCGCTTGAGACCCAGAGCTACTGCTTTATCTCGAATGCTGGTCCAGCTCCCCCTGCGGCCGGCGGGGCAGTCCCGAGCCTCCCCTGCCCCCTCGCTCCCTGCAGCCCCTTACAATAACCCCCCTTTTAGCTGAGCCCGTCCCTGTCTGCTGCGACAAATTCTCCTAAACTCTTTTCAGACACGTTGTCAAAGTCGGCACACGTGGCAGGCAGGCAGGAGGCAAGGCCACAGCCTATGTTTTGCTCCTGAAAAAAAGTGCTAAAAGTTTACGATAAAGAACATGTCCCCCTCTTTAGCTTGTCAAAGCAAGAGGAGAGCGAGGTGAGGCACTTTAAATATTGAAGGACCTCTCTTGATGATGCAATTACTTCGTTTGTTATTTTTATAATCAAGAGGACCCGCTAATATGTTAAAGGAATTTATTCAAAATAAATATTCGACAAATATTTAAAGCTATACTGTAATAGAGCTTAGCCACCAGCTTGCATCCTTTCCAGCTCAGGCATTCATCCTCACTGAGCGATTTTGCATACTTTTGTTTTATAATTAATTGCTATTGTTTTCATCTCCTTACCCCAAATATTTTACTCTTTGACACATCCGTTGGGCATTTGAGGTATGTTTTCTCCTTTCTCTTTCTGAACGGAAGGCCAATAATGTGGAGTCTGGCCTGCCCGTTTTTTCAGATGAGAAAGCAGAGACTGAGAGGTGCATTGCCCAAGGAGATTAAAGGCAGAGAAGAAACCAGAACCCCAGTTCAGAACTCCGATCCAGAACGGATACCTGCTCCTACCAATGTCCAGCACTATCCTCTTTACCCGCAGGCACAGTGTTCTCATGGAGCTCGAGCATGGTGAGCCTGTTGAGGTTTTCAGCTTGACTGCAAGACCACCACCTCCTGGAAGCCCCTCCTGATGGCCTCAGCGATATTTGACCTCTCCCGATTCAGGTTTGCACTGTGCGTTGTCCACACCTACCTGAATGCTTCTTCCTTTCAGCGTGGCCAAACGTCTTCATGGCTCTTACTTCCTATAGGGCTCCAAGTCCTCTGGGGTTAAGATTCTGGGCAGATCACCTTCATATTTCCTACAGAGTCTGACTCAGAGCCAATCTGTGTTTTTTTGAGCGAATGAGTTCATCAACGATTGAAAGGATGAAAAGGACAATAATCCTATTGGAGGGTGGGTAGGCGCTTGATAACTGGTGGCCAGCAGTCGTACGAGAGGTGAGACAGGCTGGAGGTTAAGAGCAGGAGTGGCCGGGACCTGGGTCCTCTCAGTCTGTCACTCACTGGCAGTGTGACCTCAGGCAATTTCCTTACTCTTCCTGTGCCTCTGTTTACCTGTCTGCAAGTGAGGACAACGTGAGCCGCTCACTCCATTGTGCTGTTGCCACAATTAAATGAGAGAACGCGAGTAAAGCATTAGCCCAATTCCTGTCACGTAATAAGAGCTCAATTAAACAGATATATTGTTGAAGTTGGAAACCATCCCTACTTCATAAGCTTTTTTTTTTTTCCTGTGGAACTTCTATATTTCCCGTTTTTCGTTTGAAGCCTGAGCATTGATTAAGTCTAACTCTTCTCTTCTGGATCTTTCTTAAGGTGTTACATACCTCCCAGCTCAAATTCAGAATCTTTTTTCATAACCAACGCAGTAAGTGGTACATCCTTACTGGGTCTCAGCTTTGTTCCTGGGGCCTCTGCACCTTGGTTAGGGCTGGGACTAAGGTGAGGCGCTCACTTGAGGGACAAAATTTAAGGGGGATTCGAAAACGTCAGTAATTGAGGGAAATAATATACTTTTTTTACAAAAATATAAAATAGACATAACATGAACTTTACCAATTCAACCATTTGAAAGTGTACAATTCAGTGGCATTAAGTTTACTCACACGCAATACCATCACCACGATCCATTTCCAGAACTTTCTTATCAACCCAAACAGACATTCTGTAGTCACTAAACAATGACTCCTGAGAAGTAATATTTTAATGCAAGATTTTAAAAAAATCAAAATTAACATAAAAAATCCATGATGACCAAAATAACAAAAATTTAAAGACATGGTTAGTAATCTGAAGTTAATTAAAAAATTGTTTAAATTGTCACTTGGTCAAGAGACATTACCAAACATGCCTATTCTCTCCACTGAAAATGGCGTTAGCAAAGAAGTAGATTTTTAAAAAATTATCGATGAGTTTGTTTCCATTTAGGCAAGAAAGTAAAATTGTAATAAATTCTGTTTGACATATTAAGAAGAAATAATATTTAAACTTAAAATAATCTTTTACATTTTAGTACACGTACTTTTCAATTTTTCAATTAGTTTTTCAACCACTTAAATGTGTTTGGGGGAAAAAAACTGACCATTAAAAAATATGTAAAAGCATGTATATTGGGGCACACAGCATAGCAATATTACTGACCCTGTAAATATAAAATGTTAATATTTTGTTCATCATGGAGTTTTGGCACTGATTTGGATTTTAAAATACTATATCAAGATATTATTTCTATTGATGACTGGATTTTTTGGTGGTCCTTTAATTTTTGTGCCTGAGGCAAGGGCCTCGCCCACCTCACCTTAATCCTGACCCTGCCCTAGGGGCTTCCAAAAAAACTTGGACATGACCCTGCCTTCGAAGAGGCGTGAATGTCCCCTGGGGGACAGACTTCATACACACGCCCCTCCAGAAGTCTGCGGAAGTGGCAGATGGACCATCCTGGTGCTTACATCCGTGCGCCTGGGAATAGCTCCGTACTTTGCAGGACCCGGGGCAAAATGAGAATGCGGGGTCTCATTCAAAACTCAGGCATTTCAGGGGGGCAGCAACAGAGCGATATGCCAAGTGCAGGGCGCCTCTGAGCGTGGGATGCCCGTGAAGCTGGTTCTGCACTCGTCATCGAAGGCGGTCCCCAGTCTGGCCCCCTCGGCCCTCCCGGCTGGGTTTACCTTTTTCTTCTCATCCACCCAGCAGCTCTGCAGCTCAGCATCGTCTAACCAAACCTCCCCACCCCTCTGCAAAACCCCAGCCCTAAGCTCCTCTGTCGGAAGCAAGAGGCTGAGAATTGAGTGTACGTCCATGCCTCCCTCTCTTGAAAAGCGTCTCAAAAGTGGGACTGTTTCTTCATAAGGTCGTTCGTTCGTTTGTTCGTTCGTTCATTCATTCATTCATTCATTCATTCATTCGCTGACCGTGAATGAAGTCCCTGTGTGATTCTAGGCCTGGGCTGACACTCTGAACCAGACAAGATCAGCACCAAAGCCCTGTCTTTGCGGACGCACGGGAACCTAGGTAAGTAGGGAGGTGACTACAACATAGGTCCTTTCTCAACACTGGCAGCACAGAGCAGGGGCGAATGCGTCTGTCGGAGTGAGAGGTAGCACGACTCCTCCCTCCTCTCCGTTCTTACTGTGTGACCTCTGTGGCCTGTGACCTTGCAGGGGAAGGTGGCTGGGGCTCTCTTCTCTCTAACCAGGACGGGGTGCCGAGTGCCCTGTCCCCAGAGCCAGATATGCAGCAACTCCACCTGCCGGCCCTGAGACCTGGCACAAATCAGGTCACCTCCACACCTGAGCTACCTCCCTTACAAGTGGGACGCCGTCTTCCCTGACATGTCCCAGGCTCCTCTGAGGCCAATCAGCCAAGTGCTTATTAAGTTCATACACACACGAGGGAGCGACCTTGTGAAGTGATCGTACTGTATATCCAGGCCCTAAGACCACTTTTGTACAGTTGCCTGGTTGTTTAATAGTCATTCAGCAAACATTTGCAGAGCACCTACTATGTGCTGGGCCCTGTGACATCATTGAGCATTTTCACACATTATTTTTTTTTTTAATTCTACCAGAGGAAGAAGATAGCTGTAATTAAGTCCATTTTCACAAATGATAAAGCTGAGGCTCGGTTACATTGAACCCAAAGTCACCTGGCTGATCAGGGGCACTGAGATTCGAACACATCTCTGACTCTGTCCAGTTCTCCTTCGGCTGTATCTCGAGGCCCCTGCAGGGCCAGCTAGCCACACGCCATCTGGCCCTGCAAAGCGATCCCAGGAGGGGATTCCATCGGCCACCTCCTGCCTGCTGCTGTTGTGGCCCCCCAGTCTCTGCAGTCAGCTCTGGCCTTGTGCCCCACACTCACTCTCACAGCGCAGCAGTGGCGTCCGGCAGGAAGAGGCTCGAAGCAGGCAGGCCCAGCCTCCAGCCCCAGCTGCACTTGGCTGGGCCTTGACCTTGACCTCTACATACTCCTTCACACAATAGGAAACAGGTCCAGCACAGGGCTGTGAGGACTACACAGGGGTAGAAAGAGCCTGGCACAGAGGTTTCTGTTTTCATTCAAAACACACACGTCATCTTTACACAGAGCCCATCGGTAGAGCGGTGGCCGCACTGCCACTCCCCAGTGCTCCTTGCCAATCAGTCCCTCTGGAACAGGTCGCAGTGTCCACCTGCGAGTATGGCTAGAGGAATCCCCATTGCAATCTACTCCAGAGCCGCCCTCAGCCATTTGTCCCCAACGTACAAGCGCTTATGAGCCCTTGCTGTATTCCCAGCACTGCCCTACGCACAGCAGACAGCCCTAGGGAAAAACCTGGTCCTTGCTCTTGGGAGCTTGCCGCCTGCTAGAGGAGACAGGAATAAATAGATGATCTCGGAAATAAGCTCTGCCCCTCCATGCGGGCCACTGAAGCCCTGTGAACTGCTGACAAACTTCACTCCACCCTCCTGAGGGCTGTGTGCCATTTGGGCACTGTGCACTCTGGGAAGGCTTCCTGGAGGAGGAGGAGGTTGAGAGGCGCTGAGGGGTCCTTCAGTTCCCCTCCTGGAGATACTGCTGCATCAAGGAGAAACATCCCTCAGTAGGGGCTCCCAGTGCCTCTCCATTCTCCTCTCTCTCTCAGGGGGCTCAGTCCCTGCACACAAGCCTTCCCTGGCTCTCTCGCCAGTAAACTGGAGGCAATATCATGACCGACCTCACAGGATTGTTTCAAGGCAGCAACGAAATAATAGACGTGAAATTGCTTTGCCTACTGTCAAGTGCCATCCGAACGTCGACTGCGGGTGTGCGCACCCCAGTGCCGGCTCCACCGCCTTACGCGCGCCGTCCTGGGCACCCACCTCGGCCCTGAGAGCCCGCTCACCGCTGTCCTCTCCATTCCCACCGTCTAGGTGGGAATTCGGCCCTTCTAGGCCCATCGTCTAAGCACAATCATACAACATTTGTCCTTTTGTGACTGGCTTATTTCACTTAGCATAACGTCCTCGAGGTTCACCCAGTCTGTAGCCTGTATCAGAATTTCCTTCCTTTTTAAGGCTGAATAATGTTCCATTGTATGGCTAAACCATATTTCGTTTATCCAATTGTCTATCGATAGATGTTTGGGTTGTTTCCACCTTTTGGGTCTTGGGAACAATGCTGCTACGAACGTGAGTGTACAACTATTCGTTCAATCCCTGCTTTCCATTCTTTTGGGATATACCCAGATGTTTTGGAATTCCTGGGTCCTATGGCCATTCTACATCTAACTTTTTGAGGAACTGCTGGCTGTCCTCTACAGTGACTGAACC
>NW_006494609.1:17487735-17508251 GCF_000325575.1 Pteropus alecto
CGCTTCGTGTTCTTCCGGCTTATATTTGACCAGCTCTTGGGTACCGAGAGCCTAGTGTGTGGCCAGCATAACCTGAGTCAAAAGCCCCGATCGCAGGTAACGTTTAAAAATAGGAAAGACCCCGCTGAGCAGCAACCCTGAGACTTTCAGAAGACAGGAGGGACCATCAGGAAGCGTGGGATGAAATAACTCTGAGCATAGCACAGCCTAACATGTACAACTTGTTGCATGTCTGCCTTTGCGTGTACTCGTAATCATGCATTATTTTATTACTCCTTACCAGATGCCTGGTAAACCCCTTACTATAAAAAGCAGCGATTTTTCTTTTGCCAAAGGACTTGGGAAAGACCCATTCTGAAACCATGAATGCCAGGGATACCAAGCAGAGCGCAAAAAGGCCCACGCAAACCCGTCTAGCTTTCTTCATAAAGAACGTTGTAGGAACAGAGGATTTTTTTTTACATGCTCGTAAAATGATTCTACTTGTTCGGAGAATTTCCTGGTTTGAGCATGGCTGTCGCATTTATTTTTTTAACAGGATCTGTAGGGACCCATGTTTTAATTCCAGTTGGCTTGTTTTGTTTTGGTTTGTTTTCCTTTCCCCCTCCCCAGCCGTCACATCTGAAAAATCTCTTTCCGGCACAGCACATTTCAAAGTGGCTGGAATGGTGAGAGGTCCTCAACGCTCCGAGATTCTGTGCGTGTTCTCAGCCGCTAACGTTCCAGTTTGAGGTTTTCCTTGCCTTGAATATCCATTGGCCATTTCTGTTGTTGCATTTACCCAAATAAAATCGACTGCAGTTTGTTCCTCTCTGGGAAAGGGCTGGTGAGCAGTTTTCTGACAGTTGTATATTAAATGCAGGTGGCTTCATGAATGCGCTTTCTGTCTGGCTCAATACATTAACCATAACCCACAGTTTCTTCCAAAGGAACTGGAATGAATTAAATTGTTTAATAAAACCTTACTTACCTGGATAAACTCATTTCTATTTTGCATTTAGATTCCCTAATGCATCTTTCCAGATTGTTATTTGTAAAATAAAAAGCTAGACGTGTTTACTTAGAAAGCCAAACATCGGACCCTAATCCTGGTCCCTATCCAAGTTCTTTGCAATGTCTCTCCTCCTCCCCACATTTCCTACGCCACGTTATGCACCATCGCGGATTTCATTTCGCATGAATCGATAAGTCCCACCCCACGTCCAAAGGAACACGTGAGCATTAAGTTTACTTCTCTGAGTCCATTTCTTCCCATCTCACCCCTGAAAGCTATACTGTGTCAGACAGAAAAAAGGCAGAAGTGGCATGTTTGGTAATTGATTTTTAAAGCAATACTTGTTTAAGAAGGCCTTTTGGTTGCAACCGTTCAGGATTATCAAGGGTCCATTTAAGAAGCTGCTTATAGGAAACGCTGCTACACCTCCCCTGCAAAATCATTCTAGAAAGAAGATTAGGTCTTCTATAATAGCCAACATAGTGAACTCAGCTTAGAGATTAGTTCTTAGGAAAAGCTGGACCTAAGAAATCTATCATCTTTCTTCTCATCCTTGCCAAAGGCAGCTCCTGGCGCATAGTCTGCCTTAAGGCAGTGCTTGCTAAATCGATTAACTGAATACATGAATAATGAGGATGACTTATTTTACCTTAGCTCTCTTTCTGCCTTTTTCCAGAAACCCAGTGCCAAATATTATGCTCAAATACAATTCACTATATTAGCCCGGATATTTGATCTAATTGCTTCCGGCTTTTCTTTTTAAAATTTAAGAGTTCTATTTAAACAATTTTATTATGTACCCGTTTTAATATAAAGTGCTAAAGATAATGTCCTTAATATAAAGTGCTAAAGATAATGTCCTCCTGTTTGAGCCAACATTCACGGAACACATAGTTTTTCAGGTGTCACCTCACTTAATTTGCTCACCAACCCCGTGTGCCAGGAATCAGTGCTCTATTTAATATAGAAGGAAACCTGAACATTTTTGTCCTTGAGTTTTTTGGGGGGCGGGGAGAGTGGTAGCTGACATTTTTATGGTGCTTACTATGTGCTAGGCTGTTTGCTAATCATATGACTTATTCTTCCCACTCAAAAAAAAAAATCACAAAGTAGATATTCTTGGCATCCGCATTTTGTGGATGAAGAAACTGAGACTTGGGAGGTAAATAAGTCACTAAAGGGTGCACAGTGGACAGTGGCAGTGGCAGGAATTGAACCCAGGGCTCCTAGCTCCCAGGCCAGAGCTCCCAACATGATTCGCAGGCGCGATGCAAGAATATCAATGCGCGATGTTCTTATTCAGATGCGAACGACTGTTTCCCATGACTGCAGCCATTCAGCTGCTCGCCTGCTTCTCATTGGACTTAGGATAAAAGCAAAGAGAATGTTATGGAGAGCACAATGGCTCCCAGACCAGGCGTTCCCGGAACAAGGAATAGGGTCGTAGGCTGCATGAACTCAGCCCCGCTGTGTGCTTCAGGGGACTCTCAGTGGAGGAGAAAGGGTGCTGGCCGGGCTGGAGGGAGCCCGCGCCACAGAGGGCCTGGCACTACTAGCCCTTGTCTCCATCTCCAACTCACAGTTGGGGCCTCAGGCACGTGCCTGCCTCCCTTCGGGCAGCCTCCCCGACGGATAGACCATGAACACTGAACTGCGCGTCTCTGTCACTGCCTGTCGGCAGCTCGGTGAAACTTTCTTCCCCTGCTTCTGGCCGCCTGCAGCGGAGACGGTCCTGGATGCTCTCCTGCCCGCAGGCCTGCTGCGATGGAGTCCTCCGCATCAAAACACTTGAGAAACTCGACAGAGACGTCAGAGATGAGGTGCTTGAGGTTTATCAAGTTTTCGAGATTACACCTCCATAAACCCCTTTACGAGGAGGCCGCTCAGCACCAGCCTCGGGAGGCCCCGGTGCATCGCCGCCACCTCTGGCAGGCGCCCCAGAGGGGTCCGTGCAGTCAGGTGCCCCCACCCAGCCAACCCGCCGGGGATCGGACCCACCATGTCCTCGCGAGGAGGAGCGGCGAAGGCGCAGTGCCGGTTACCTTATAATCAAATTTTCACTGCGCTCTCTGACAGGTTTTTAAGTCACTTAAGGGATCTATTTATATGTGAAAGCATCGGCATCGTGCAGTAAATCCAACCACAAGCCAGTCCCGTATTTTATTAAGTTTAAGTTCAGCGAAAGTGCAGAGCCAACGAGGGTCCTGCGTCTCTCCGTTACATCTGATTTGCGGTTCCCATAAAAAGGCCCACATGCCGCTGTTTCAGATGTGTTTTGGATTGAAAATAGGATTAATGTGCTAAAGTGTGATTAGAATGGTTAAACACGATTAATTGGAACAGACTTCTGCTGCCAGGGGAGCCCCTGCGAGGCTGGCCCCGCTCCAGGTTACAGAGTGAACAAAGCCGGCCAACTGTCCAAGTCTTTCCCTGTCCCGCCTCACGTGCCTTGCCCCTTGCGCTTTCTCATCGCCAGCCTGTCTCAGGGCAGATTAAATGCAGCTGAGAATGTCGGTCTCGTTCGGCGGCGGCCGTCCTCCGGGAATAGGCAGGAACCTCGGCCCGGCCCGGCCTCGTCGGTGCCGGCCGCGAGCTGCCACGCACTGGGGGCAGCGGGCCAGGTGGCTGGGCCAGGGGTGGGAGTAATTTGGGATTTTTTTTTTTTAAATGATCTATTAAACCCCTGAACTTTAATCAAGCTGCTACCACACTGACGGCTCTGATTTACTCTTGGAGCCCAGGAGCGGGTGGAGGCCAGGCCAGGCCGGAAGCGCTCGCTGGCCTCCCGCGGGCCACTTGGGATGGGCCGGCGGGCTGGGCCTTGTCAGACCTCTCAGGCCAGGGCCCCCTGTTCAAGTCACCTACGGTCCCCAGGGGATTTGTCCTCGGCCACCAGGCTGGACAAAACCTTCCTCCCACCCTGCCCCCAACGCAGACGGGGGCTTTAAAGCTGAGCCCAGCCAAGCTCCCTCCCACCCTGCACCCCGAGGCTGCCTGCCTTTGGTTTCTCCTTGGATGGGCTCTCCCAGCTGTGGCTGGTTTCCCCACATTAAAGTCAAGCGCTGAAATGCGGTCCCCGGGCTGTGACAGGCAGACCTGAGGCAAGGCATTTCTCATACCAGGTAGTTTGAAAGAGAGAGTCTTTTTAAACAGTGAAGAAGAAAATTTATTTTCGGCCCTAAAATTTTAAAGCATATTGCCCCTTTACGACAGGAAAATGTGTCCTGGGCTCCCAGCTGGGCTCTAGGGAACTTTACTGTGGAACATTGTCCTTTTCTTTGTCTCTTGGGTTGGCTAAGTGAGGGGGTGTATGTGTCTGTGTAAGAACATGTATAAGTGTGTGTGTGTGAGAGAGAATGTGTCTGTGTGGTATGTGTGCCTGTATGTGAGCATGTGTGTGTGTCCATATGAGTGTGTGAGTGTGTGATTCTGTGTATGGGAGTGTATGTATGAGCATGCGTGCCTATGTGTCAGTGTGTGTGCACGTCTGTATGTGTGTCCAGGTGTGTCTGTGTTTGCGAGAGTGTATGTATGAATGCGTCTGTGTCTGTGTAGTATGAGTATGTGCGTGCGTGGCATGGTATGTGTGAGAGATTCCGTAAATGTGTGAGTGTGTATGTCTGTGTGCTGTGTGTGTGCACGTGCGTGTTGATGGGGAGACACTGGAAGCAGGGATTGGGACTTCTAGAAAGGTCTGTACCCCCTGAACCTGCTTTTGCCCGGTCCTAGGTAGGGCGAGCTGAAAATCTTGCGAAACATGAACGGTTTTACTACCCGATTTATGTTATAGACCAGAACACGTGGGGGAAAAAGAAGTCTTAGCAATGATCACAGCACGACCAGAGGCGTGAAGGGGAAGCGAGTGGTCATCCGGGTGTGAGACCCGGACGAGGGTCAAAGCCCTCAGAGATCGTGTAGGCCACAGACGAGGAGACCGAGCCCAGAGAGGAGACACCCGGGCCAGATAGCACAGGGAGCTGGGGTGGATGGACCTGGCTGGCTCCCTTCTGGGGATGGTATTTCAAGGGGTCCCATGTGACGTGTGTCCCATTATCTTCTTGCAGCTGTGTCGTCCTTGTTCCTTCTGGAATACTCCAACTTTTGATGCCTCCCTGCCTCCCACGCTTTGTGGCCTCCGCCCCTCGGCCCAGCACACTGCCCTCTGCCGGGTCCGCTCTGTCTTCGAGGCCCAGCTCATTGGTCACTTTGTAAACATTCATCCATCCCATCCTGGGCACCCACCCCGAGGTCATGCTAGGTTTGTCATGTTTCTCCATCAACCCACCTGTCACTTCCCCGTCACCCCCACCTGTCATGGTGAGACAAAGGGGTTAAAGCTAGAGTTCGGGGTGAGCCAGCCAGTTGGGGTCCAAATGGCTTTACTGCTCCTTGGCTGTGTGACCATTTGCGATCCTTCATTCCCTCATCTGTAAAATAGGGTGATGTTCCCTCAAATTCGATACCTGCCTGTGTTGTAGAAATTTGGGCACATCTCATCTCAATGCACTCATTGAATGGGCATCTTTCTTGCTTTCCCTAAAATGCTGTTATTCAGGTAGTGCCGAGTCTTCCAGTTAATGGCATCTTGGAACTGAGAAAACTCAGAAATACTTGTCACATGAGGTTGTTCCATAGATTAAATGACATATCAAACAGCACAATGGCAGGCACATTCTAATCGCTTGGTGGAAGTTAGCAGTTTCCAGTAGAACCACAGTAAGTTAGGTTCTGTGTCTCACACTGTCGGTTCTTAGAGGGGAGGGCCATGCCCGTGTCGTCCAAATCTGCTCCAGGGCCTTCTGAGAGGCCTTGTCACTGCTGGGGACTAGAAGTTTCTCCCACACTCCACCTGGAGAGCATCCTGGACCAGCTGGCCAGGCCTTCTGGTCCTGGGGGAATGGACAGCGTTCAGCTCTGAATCCATTTGTTTCGTTTTGTTTTTTCTGAAAAAACTTACATCCTGGAGGTGCGGGGTCTGGAAGGAGCTGAGCTGCCTTGCAGAGGGCACCAGGGAAGTCAAGTGTCCACAGGCTTTTCAGACAGGAATGTCGCCTCAGCACCTCGGGCCCCACAGCAGACTCTGGAGCGGCATCAGGCCCTTTGGAAGGAGGACGACCAGGCCAGGAGTTCTGCTCAGCCGGCTGCAGGATTCCTCCCGCAGAGCAGGGGTTGGAGCGTCCCCAGCGGCTTTCCTGCCACGCTTCCACCTGAGGGCAGGGAGGGGTCCACTCAACAGCAGGGGGCCACCACCGCTGGTGTCCACCACTGGGGGCAGCGAGGCTCAGTGCTGTCTCTGCAGGGGAACTCAGTGCCCAGCACGTCGCTGGCGCCACCCACGTGGGCAAGTAGATGAATAGCGGGAGGGATGGAACCGTGAATGGGCCCCGGGGTGAGGAGGAGTGGCATATCTGATTTTTAAGTGCTGACTCTTGAACCCCATAAGTCACTTTTTCCTCACCTGTAAAAGTGCCGTTTCCATCCTACTCAAAGAGCTCAGGAGAGACACCCCATCCCACAGTTTCCTACAGCCTCCAGCCACGTCCAACTGTAAGGCAGCGTCTTGGTTTGAGGTCCCCCAAATCAGAGCCGCTTCTCGGTTTCCGTAGCGTTCATCCTGTTACGGTTACATGGGAGCTCATTCGCCTGGTGTTGGACCCACACCCTGTCCCACCACATGCTCCTTGTGAGTAACAACGGGGCGGGCGTGATTCATGGCTCCATCGCCAGGGAGCCGCCAGGCTGCTGGGCGAGCTGCCCAGAGCCCCTTGAGGAATGAGGGACTTGTTCCCGGGCTGGGAGCCCTCGGCTGCCCCCTTTTCAGAAATCGCCTTCACCTAAGAGAGCTCCCCAGCCCTGGTCTTCCCGCCTTTCAGGGCAATCTGCATCCAATGACAAACGACCTGGGGATAAAGGCTCAGCGCTCTGGCTCCACTTGGGACAGCTCCGATGGGTCCTCGAGCTGTAGAACTCCCTTGGGGCCTCTACTGGGCGTGCACTGTAGCTCGACTTCCCCTCACCCCACCCTACTGCTTCCTGCCCATCACACAGGGTTGATCCCGAGCCACGCCCCACAGCCAAATTTCCAGCATCTACTCTCCACCTTGCTGTTTATGCCCTGAGAACCCGTCAGCCTGGATGCCATCCTGGACCAGACAGGCTGCTCTGCACAGGACGAAGAAGACAGGACTGTATCGAGAAAAACGGGAATTTATTAAGAGCCTTCTGATGTTTCTTGATTCGTAGCCAATGAAGAGATTTTTAAACAGTTTTCCTTGAAGTTGCCTCAGGGATTCTCATGGGTGGCTTCAAGGGGACTTTATTCTGAATAGGTAAGGCCTGGTCTCTCTCCCTCCCTCTTCAGTCCAGGTAGCTCTGCCTTATTTCAGCTTTATGCCCTGGCTGTCTGCATCCAATTTTGCTTAAAGAAAAGCTTCTGCTATTAAAACACCGCTGACTTAAGTGATAAAAAATAATCCTAATAATAATGGTGACAGCAAATACCCATCCCGGGTCCTAAGCCAGGAGCACGTCTGAGCATGTGCCACGGATTCGCTCATGGGACCCTCACGTCCATCCTCCGAGGTCGGACACATGGCCACACTTTGTCTTACAATTCAGGACACTGAGGCACAAAGACAGAAGTGACATGCCCCGGGTCACTCAGCAGGGAGCTGCCCTAACTAGAAAGTCTACTGGCGTTTTGCAGAATTTAGTCCAGGAGCTGATAGAGATGCAAGATTTAGGATCACGGCCTCTAGACCGCGGCTGGTCACATTTAGAGGAGAGCACCAGCTTTTTTAAAAAAATCAAAAGCCTGGCAGACTTCTACTCTGCTTTTTGCTGTGTCTTCTTTCCTTGGAGTAACGAGTAGGGACGGGCTCAGCCTGACTTAATAAATTAGGGGAAACAGTAGTTGAATTTTTTAAAAAGTATCCCAACAACCCTCTGGTAGTCCAAAACTCTTATTTCACCAGTGGCGGGGCTGGGTAGGGGACCTGCCCACGAGCATACGAATCCAGTGCCTTTCAGCTTCCAAGCCAGGCCGGGGCTCTGCCCGCTCTGCCAGGCAGCTTCCCTGACTTTCAGAAGCCTCCAGAATGAAGCTAAGGCCTTGGCCCATGACCTCTGCTAATACCAGATGGAGTCTAGGGGAAAAGTCTGACCTGAGTGCTCGGCCCCAGGGCCCTGGGCTCTGAGGACGCTGAGCACAGTGGTGGCTGCCAAACTCCCTCCAATCCGGTTTCCTAATGTGGTTTATTTAGCATTAAACTGAGATCTTGGGACCTCATCAGGAAAGGAGGGCAAAGTCCCTCAGGGTCCCTGAGGGGAGATGTCATAGCTGAGTTTGGCCTATGTTTTCCCCAAGGATCGGGAGAAGCGAGGGTAACGGCTGGGATTCTGCCAGGCGGCCCCCCTCCCCAAGTCCACAAAGCCCCAGCTCTACTGGATCCGGCCGGGTTCACTGGAGTTCAAGGTCCTGCTTCAGCTCGGAGCTCCCTGGCTGAGTGAACGTGCCACGGGGCGGGCCTGGGGGTCCCCCGGGAGCAGCTTCACCCCCAGCCTCCTTCCCTGTGTATATATGTGGAGCAAAGAAGAGGCTGCCCTGTCGAGTAAGTTTCTGTAGTCATTTAGTTTAGGAAAAAGAAGTGGGGGAGGGGAAGGAGACTTGTTCACTGCAGAATTGTCGTTTCTGCTTTATTCGAATGTCTTTTCCTGTGTTCCCTGCCCACACCAGCAGGAGCATGGCTGCCGTGACATTCTCATACAATGACAGGGAGACATTTCATTCACTGAATTCCTCTTCGGACAAAATTGTATCTGTTGGGAACAGTCGCATGGGGAAGATGGGATTAACCATCTGGTCAACCTCTTTGTCTCATACGGAAGTGCACAGAATTCCAGACAAAGATAAATAAGCCTGAGATCGTGAGGAGGCTGTGCCACCTCGTCTTGGGCAGATGCCCGATATCTGCTGGACATTGGCCATATTTACATGAGGTGAGGGGCCTCCCATCCCATACACACACACTTGCTCCTGTCTTCATGACCCTCTTGGGTATGAGGTAGCCTCAGTTAGGAACCTCATCTCTGTGATCCCAAAGGAGCCATCGGCTGTGAACACCTGCAGACCAAGGACACTCTGCATTCTGTGCATTAATTCCCCACTAGATCGCAGACCCCTTGAGGGCAGAGGCCTGAAGCGCAGCACTCGGCTTCCTCCTCCCAGACTCCCCTGGGGTGGGCCGAGCCGCTCAAGATAGATGAGTTTGTTTGGTTGACTTGGGTTTTAGTGGGAGCTAGTTCCACTGGAATCGGCCCTGGACCCCCATGTCAATGCCATGTCTTAATAAAGGCCCCATGCTTTCATTCATTTCACAAACAATTACTGAGCCCGTTCTGTGTGCCCGTTCTGAGATACAGCCTCGAATAAATCAGACAAAAGCAGGCAAACCAAACAAAATAAACAAGTACAGAATAAACGTACTGTGGGTGAAAGAGTTTGTTACAAAGCGAACATAGTACATTATCTTGTGAGTGACAGTGGACGTTATAGCCTATTATTAAGTGATAAATGCTATAAAGAAAAGAAAGCGGGGAAGGGGCTGTGGGTGCTGGGAGGGGTGTGGGTGCTATAGAGACACACTGGTCAGGGAAGATCTCCGAGAAGGTGATAGTTAAGCAAAGGCTTCAAGCGGATGAAAGGGTGAGCCGTTCAGATGTCTGGAGGAAGGACATTCTAGGGAGCGAGACCAGCACAGGCAAAGGCCCTGCGGTGCCCACAGCGGGTGAGTATCTGGCAGGTGTGAGAAACAGTGAAGAGAGCAGTGGGGCTGAAGAGAAGGGAGGACGAGTGGCAGGAAATGCGGCGGGCGAGAGAGGACATGGGGCCAGGGCACGCTGAGCTGTACAGCCCTCGTGAGGATGTTGGCTTTGCCTCTTTTCCTTTCCTTCCTCAAGCCACAGACAGGGATGAAGAAGGAGATGGTCCAGCTGAGGGCAAGGCCTGGACAGAGAGTCACAGAGAGCCACTGGTTGCAGCTGTCCCAGCAGCTGGCAATGGGTCCTCAATTCTGAAGGGGGCACTGGGCTACACACATGACACCCCTTTGCCCACCACGCTTGTGTCCTCCCACACGAGGTGGGGCCCCGCCTCGCCTCGCATACCTGCTCTGTGCACAGGGAGCTCAGGAAGAGAGCCGAGGGGCCCTGTCCCCCTCAGACAGCTGGACTGTAGGAAAGTCGTCATTAGTTAAGGAGAAACTGTGCACCCCTAACAGCTGAGCTGCATGGCTCGGGGAAAGTACTTTAACCTTAAGGAACCCCAAACCCCTGGTGGGGTGTGATGGAGATAGTGACTGTGGTAGGCTGACTAATGCCCCCCAAAATGCTCATGTTCTAATGCCCAGAACTTATGAACATGTTAGGTTACGTGGCAAAAGGGATGTGATTAAAGACCTTGAGATGGAGAGATGATTCTGCATTAGCCAGGTGCACCCACAGTGATCACAGGGTCCTTATAGGAGGGAGGCAGGAGGGTAGAATGAGAGATTTGAAGATGCGATGCTGCTGTGTTGAGGATGGAGGACGGGGCCTTGAGCCAAGGAATGCAGGTGGCCTCCTGAAGCTAGAAAAGGCAAGGAACTGAATTCTCCCCCAGAGCTTCCAGAAAGAACCAACACCTCAATTTTAGGACTTGCGATGAATGCTGGATTGTTACAAGTGTTACATTTCATCATAAATTTATACAATAAATACGAATAGCATGATACTAACTCTGACACATACGAAGTGCTTAATAAATGTCTGCACCTTGTTCCCTTCCTCTGCTGAGTTAAACTCCGTCAGCCTGCGGCTCCCTCTGTCCTGAGGTTGCGAAGCAGGTGTGGACCCTGTCACACAGGGTCGGGAGTGTAAGAACAGGGAGGTCTCTATTTTCCACAAGCCAACTCAATTTTCCTTAAAAACCTCTTCCACTGAATTTTCACCTCATTCCTTCCTTAAAAAAATTTTTTTTTCTTTTTCTGGAGAAGTATGTACATGCCCAAGGCGGAAGTTTGCACAGTGAACAGGTCTCTTCCCAGTCCTGAACCCCGACCCCCTCCCAGAGGCAGCTGAAGTTGCAACTTCTTGTGCACCCTTCCAGAAAGATTCCACGCAAATGGATCTGTGTACTTCTCTTCCCATTTTGACCCAAATAGTAGTATATTACAACCCTGTGTATATGTTATACACTTGTTCCTGCATTGGAGAAATTTCTGTATCATTCATGGCTTCCTAGTTATTTCTTTTCCCACTGCGTGCTATTCTATTGAGCGGAAGTGCTGTTATGTATTTACTATCTCGATGCCATCTAGTTTACTTTCATTCTTTAGCTACGTGCAAAAATGTGCCAGAACAATAACCCGCATGCGCACCATTTTGCTCACACAAGGTTACGTCTTTAGGACAAATTCCCAGACGTGACCTGCTGGGAGATGTCTACATCTCTAAGATTCCACAGGGACGTTAACACCCAACGTACGAGACAGCCCGCTTCCACACTCCTTGACAAATAAGGGCTTTATCAAATTTATCTTTGCCATTCGGAAAGAGGGAAATTATATCTTATTTTAATTTTAATTTGAGATTTTCTTACAGTAAATGAATTTGAGCACTTTTCATATGTTTAGAAACCGTTTGTATTTTATTTTTTGTAAACCGTTCATATCCTTGCCTCGTTTCCTACTGGGCTGTTGGTCCTTTTCTTCTTAATTTGTAGCAACTCCAGTCCTTAACGATTTAGCAATTTAAAAAAAAAAATAGAGATTCACTCTGACAACGGCTGAGCCTCTTAATCTCTTACATTTGCTCTGGCGTTTGCCAGGAAGCGCTCTTTCCGTTTTCCCTTTAATTCTCAGAATGGAACTCTGTGAGGCAGAACAGAGGTGAATATTCCTGCTTCGAGAAGAAGGCACCCGAAACTCAGAAACATCAGGCAAGTGTCCCGGAGTCGCATGGCATCCCTGACGCTCAGCAAGCTTATCGGCTTAAACGTTGCGACCTTTTACGTAATGATCAATTCACACCTCTGGGTCCCCCGTTCCTTGAGAGCGTGGCTCCTGTCTTATTTGCCCCCGTGTTTCCTGATCCTGACAGGGTTCGCAAACGGGTGTTAAGTCGAGGGGACTGGATGCAGATGGAGCCACACACGGGCGGGTTTCCATCACAGGGAAGGAGATGGCGTCAGGATGTGACGAGCTCGCTGGGGGCTCGGAGTCCCATCCATAGCCTTGACGCCCACCGGCCCAGGGAAGCAGCTGGAAAATCACCATGGAAACACAACCGTCTTCCCAGCACTCACCACCATGTCACATTCTCTTGTTCATTTAATTTCTTCCTCATTCTGTTGACTCCTCATACCGGAAGTTAAGGTCCAAGAGAAAAGAAATTACCTGCCCTGCTCACCATGGTATCCCCAGCACCTAGCCTCGTCACATTCTCTTGTTCATTTAATTTCTTACTCATTCTGTTGACTCCTCATACCAGAAGTTAAGGTCCAAGAGAAAAGAAATTAGTGCCCTGCTCACCATGGTATCCCCAGCACCTAGCCTTGAGCCGGGCTCACAGTCGGTGGCAATAGACATGCAAATGATGAATGAATGAATGAATGAATGAATGAATGGCTAGTGAACGCTTCACAGTTCATAAAACACATTCTCATGCGTTCTAGTGAGCGATTGCTACATAACAAACCATCCCTGAACGTACCGGCTTGAAACGACACATATTATCACTTCCCACAGTTCTGTGGGCATTGCCGTGTGACCCTCATTTGGGGGTCTCTCTTGCAGTCAGATATTGGCTTGACTGAGGTGGATGTCACGGGAAGTCACCCACATCTGCTCTGAGTTGTCACACAGAAGTCAGAGAGCTCACCCAACGCCCACTTCCTGATCCTTTTTTCAAGAACACGGGAGCTCTCTGCGACTTCCTGTTTTCTGTCCCAGGCACCGTAGGCTTTGGTTCCCTCTGAACTCCCTCACGTACAGGTCTACAGGTAGCTCGCATCACAGAGCCAGGACCAAGTGGGAGAGGGAGGCCTAGGTGTCACTCCACCTGAAGACCCCAGGCAAATTTCTACGTTATTTTTATCTTAGGTCTGGAACCCACCGATTGTTTGCAGATCTGTGAGAATTCTTTCCATATTCACAACTTACAAAAGTACCATTAAGCCGTCCAAGTTGAAAAATAATACACCATTCCTAACTGTGTTAAGCCTTCACCGTCTGGCTTTGGTTAAAATGAGTTCCCTTTAGGAATGCTTTTCTACCGTCAATATTACCTAGGAAAAGGGATGTCCCTTATCTGAGGAAAAGTGATCTTAGGACGTTAGCCTGAGGCTCCATCTTCCAAAAGAAAAGCAGGGCAGGACTTACAGAGTGGGAGGGAGAGGCAGGAGGACAGGAGGGAGACAGGCACCCTTCAGCTGGCTTCCACGGAGGTCGATAAACTATCCGTCTCCCAGGTTTAACCCTCCTGGGCGCTCCTGTACAGACGCAAGCAAGGCCACGAGAAACAGAGGATTTCAGGTCTCAGAGGAAATGGAGAGGCGAGCTAGTCTGCACCCACCTGGAGGGCCCAGGTGACTTGCTCCAAGTCCTAGAATGGGGTAATAGTGATGGCTGAAATGGACCCCGGTCTCCAATCCGCATCTTCCTCCCCTGCAGCAAGCCAGCATGTCCCTCCTCCCTGCTTCGACCCTAAACTCACCTTGGCCTGATTTGTATTGGGGGGCATCCTTCAGATCAGTCATTGGTTCATGCAACACTTAGACGCTGCTGAATACCAGGTCTCGGATAGGATGATGGGGACCCAAAGAGGTGATAATCTGGGTCGGTGGGGAAAGGGGAGCTTCGTAGGGAAGCTGCTTCGGCAGACTCTGGAGAGGTGGGCGGCGGCTCACCTGGCGGCTCACCTGGCGGCTCACCAGGCTGAAGCAGCAAGGGCGTAGGGGCCAGGAGGCTGTCCCAGCCCTGGCCCACCCTGAGCTGTGAGTGGGCCTGAGGATGGAGGGCCATGCGGGAGACAGCACAGGAGAACAGGGGCCTCTCCGTGAACGTCCTCCTCCAGCCGTGCTTGTTGGGGGCGCCCATGCTCACAGCCGACCACAGTGGCTCAGCTTTCCTCTGGAGGGTTCATCAGCCGAGGAGACGCAGTTCATCGGGAGAACATCCTATAGGCAATAAGCAGATGGAGGCCACTGCGAAGAGGGGAAGGAAAGCCAGGCAAAATGGAGAGGTGAACACGACAGTCAAGCGTCGCCAAGGAGTAGGAGTTTAAAGCCTAGATCTGCGCTGGAAACCCAAAACCCGGGGCCCGCGGGGGAGGGGGGGGTCCTTCTCCTCTCACTGCCCCTCCGCTGTCGAATCTGGGTGACAAATCCCTACGTGGCGCCGTCGCCGGGAGAATACAAGGGGCCCTGGACACGGAGCCCCGAGCACACGCTTAGCCCGTGGCATGCTCTTTTCAGATGGTGGCTGTCATCGCTAAGCCTGGCTGCAGACGATCACAGCTCAGTAAGCATCGAAAAGGGTAAAACTGTAAAAATAAAGTTGAAATAATTCAAAAGAAACCAGATTGCCCATTTAATAGTTTCGGCCTTAGGAGAAAAAGGGAGCGAAAGCCAAATTGTTCGTTTTTCAGTTAGAAATGAGGGAATGAGTGTCACGCAGATCCACTCCCAGGACCTGCAACCCCCAGGGGTCCCTTGGTCTCAGGGAGACCTGGGGGAGCAGGGAGAAGGCAGGAGCCTTGGCTGCCCCTCCCCACTCAGGATTAGGTACGGGGAGAAGACAGGACCTGCAGCGCGGGCCCAGGGGGCCACCAGGCTGTTCCTGCCCACAGTCTGTGGGGCGGCATGGCCACGACTCCTGGGTGGAGCCTGAGCCCCTTCCGGCCAGTATCAGGACTTTGCTGCCGCCCCAGGGCGGAGCACAGAGGTCCCAGCTGAGCTGAGACATGAGCATGGGGTGGAGGACAGGCCCCTCCTCCCCGGGTACAGAGGCGACGGGCCCTCCTGAGTGATCCTGCATGTTGCACCCGGGCCAGTGTGTGTGAGGGGGGCGGGTAACGGAATCCCCCAGCATATCACAGATGCCCCTCTGGGCAGCAGTCCCTGAGCCCCGAGGCCCCAGGATTCGGGGCCATGTCTGTGTCCCCTTCCCCCATCCTAGACCCTTCGTTCATGCCATCACCAAAACTTTCACTCCAAGGAACTCCGCTTCTAGGTCTTCTGTTCACGACGGCAGCTCCCTCATTTTCGCAGATGGCCGTGGCTTACTGGAAGGAGGCCAGAAGAGTATTGGAAGGAATTTATTCATGAACCCGACAACCTCAGCAAATTCTGCCCCCTCTAGGCCTCAGTTTCCCCCATTTGCCAAATGAAAAGAACGGACCTCGGCTTCGCCCACCCCCCCAATTCTTCTCATCAGCAGACGGTCCCCTCCAGCCCCCCCTTCCTTCACTGAGAGCTGGCAATGACAGAGTTGCACTATTTCCGGGGCAGACAGCCCCTGGTGGGGTACAAGTAAGGTGACCCACCATCCTGGCCTTTCTGGGACTGAGGTTTGTGAAAATGTGGGGCTCTTCCTGCTTGACTGGACAGTCCCAGGCATCCTAGGACTGTGGGCCATCCTAGCACAAAGGCAAGATGACTTTTTCCCCTCCCACATATCCAGAGAGAGAAAAACTGTTTCCTGGATGGTTTTCAGGCTAATCCATCACCCCCAAGCCCTTTAGGGGGAAGATGACAAGAAGCGAAAGGCTTTGCCTGTGGTCAAATTAATAGCAGTAACATCTTCACCATTAAAAGGAAGCATATGGGGGTAGTTAGATGCGAGGTAAAAAAAAAAAAAAAAACCTGTGTGCACATATAAATCCCACACCAGGGGGCTATTGGCAGGCAGAGACCTGCTGGCGATGAGCAAGGCAGGGTGGGGGTCAACCCAAGCAGCAACACTCAAGGAACTGAGGGCTTTTAGCCCTGAGAGGAGCAGCGTTGGGCCAGTTGACATTGGCCTTCTGAGCCCTCAGAACTGGGCCAGGAAGGGAAGCGGACAGCTCCGCTGGCCCCAGGCGTGGACCCAGCAAGGCAGCACAGTCAATGCAGAGAGTTGCTCACGTCCGCTGGACCTGCCTGGCCAGTGCAGCAGCCACCACCCACCTGTGACCTTCAGCACCACACTTGAAATGTGACTGGTGCACAAGGATCAAATACACACGGGATTTTGAAGACAAATGTTAACAAAATGTAAAATATCTTCTCCTCCTCTGCAGCCGTAGGCCCGCCGGACGATCCAGGGTCACTTCCCATCTGAGAGCCTCACCTTCATCACGGCTACACAGTCCCTTCGCCTATAAGATCAGATTCACAGGTTCTAAAGATTAGGACCTGGATATCCTCAGGGGTCATTATGCAGCCTGCAGCAGGACCCCAGGACTGGCCAGGCCAATCTCCTCATTCGAAAGTGGGGAAACTGAGGCTTAGAGCACCAGTGTGTTTGGCCAGGCTCTCAGAGAATTGGTTGCAAAGCTGAGTCATGCCTTGCCTGGGGCTGGAAGGCCGTGCCCACCTCTGCGGGGGAGGGAGGGCAAGAGGTCACAGAGACCACAGCATTCTAAGGGGACGGGACAGGAGGAGACCACCTGTCTTCTCCTTGGGACCACAAGCAGAGGGATAAGGAGATGTTTGCACAATGTCTCAGAGCTGCCCAGCTGGAGCAGGCCACTCTTCCACGGTTCTGATGTTTCTGTCTCGGGACCCTCCACCCTCTTAAAAATTATTGAGGACTCCGAAGATCTTTTGGTTATGGAGAACATAAATATAAATATGTACCATATTAGAAATTAAAACTGAGAAATTTAAAAATATGTATTAATCCATTTAAAAATAAATGTAAACCCATTACATGTTAACATAGCTTTTTTTATGAAATCAAAAATAACTGATTTTAAAAACAAAAAAATCTAGTGAGAAGAGTGGCCTCGTTTTTACACTTCTGCAAATCTCTTTAACTCTGGCTTAATGAAAGACAGATTCTCATATCTGCTTTGGCATTCATTCGGTTGAGATATGTCGCTTTGATTAAAGTTTATGAAGAATATCCAGCTTAACCCAGATATATAGTTGTGAAAGTGAGGAGTGTTTTCATTGTTTTTTTATAGATAATTGTGGATCTTTGTTTTGGGTATGTTTTGATATTACACCAAAACTCAACAAGTGTTATTTAAAAATATGTATATATATATCAATGAAATTTTTGTGCTTTGCTGTGTTAAAAACCTCTGGTGTGGGTTACATTGTGAATGATCTTGACTCACACGTGCCTTTGCAACATCACGCATTGGTCACTTTGGGAAACAGATTCTCTGAATTATGCAGCTCTTCCCAATGTTGATGCATTTCATCATATAATATCTAACAATCGCATTCATTAGTATCCCCTCCACTCTCATTTTTTAAAGTCTTTAAGTATGGGAAGCATATAATTATGAACACAAATTTTCCAAAATTCAAATTTTCCCTGGAAATTTCGAAGTTTATAATTGGCAATGAATACTGTCAATCGTTTGCCTTGAAGCAACAGGCTCACTTTCATTCACTTTCTAGAAAGTGCTTGCCAAATGCCCAAGTCTCAGTAACCATAATTGACTTATCAGTTGCTCCTTCAAGTAAACAATGGGGTTCTAAGAAAAAAGTAGCTCGTTCAACTTACGACTCAAACGTGCTTCTCTGTGTATCAAAAGTTCATTAGCTGTTCACACAAAATTTGTTAAGAAGATGTATACTCAGGGGTCACGATTTAATCAAATAAATTATAATTTTTACTGCTGCTTCAAGGACATTCCTCAGTGAAACTTTCCTGCAAGTGCGTGGCTGTAAAGAGCACAGTGACCGCTGCTAGCACGGTCGAGCCTGGGCCTCGAGTCCCACTAAGGCACCTACGATTTGACCCGCCATTGCCTTGGTACCCTCCGTGCAAACGTCTACGCTTTGCAGGAGGCAACCTGTGGACCACGCTTTGGGAATCACTGTGTAACTTAGCAGATGTTATGGTTCTGACGTTTGTCTTCAATGTCCACTCATGTCCCCTAGGACGGCCCCTTCGCTCTCACCAGCCCCCCTCCATCTCACCTGCTTCCTCCTGGCGGGGGCTCCCCTCCATACCCCTTATGACCCCACTTTCCTTTGGCCACCCATCTGGCACTGCACTGTTTCTCCCTGTCAAAATGTGCCTGCCCCGTAACCCACTCCCCTGAACGACACTGACCGTGACAGTTTCTCCCTGAACAGCTTACGCTCCCTTTCGCCCTCTTTCTCGCACCCTCGACAGCAAGGACTGAGAAGGGTGGAGGCAGGTGAGCACCCGCTTCGGGACTAGCCACTCATCCCCTCGGTGACTTCTAAGGCAGCGCTGGACTGTCCAGACTCCCACGTAGGTCCTGTGGACCCGTCAGGGAGAGTTACAAAAGCTTTGACAGCCTCATTATGAAACACGAGTGTCTCGGCCACCCCTCCTGGTTCATATTCCCGGTGTGACCTGAGCAGCAGCTGCCCTGCCCATGTTATTGCCTGACCAACATCTTGACCAGCTCTGGTAGAGGCCCGGGTGTGGGTGACATGTCACTCCTTCGAACTCCACTCTGGTTCCAAGACACTTTGTTTTGTGCCATGCCATTCATTTCTGGCAAAAACAACCTCTCAAATTAAAGGAAAAAATAGAAGACATGGAGGACATGCTTCCAGCTTCTTTTGGTTCATCAGTCAAGAACGGGCTAGAGACCAGGGCTCCTTGTCCGTGAGGAGCAGAGTCCAGGCCTCCAAGAAGGCAGTTACTGCTGCAAATGTGACCTCAGGGACGGCTGCTAGCGCTGGTCCCTGCCTGAAGGACTGTGGGAGACCTGCTGGGGAGAGGACTAGGACACCATTTCCAGCTGAGTCCTGTTGCCAGGCTGCCGGAGAGTTCTAGCAGCTTAAGTAAAGGCGGTGGGGGAGGTTGAGCACGGAGGCCCCAAGGCCTGAGAGCACTCACCGGTGCTCACCAAAGGCAAACGGGACTTGGGGTCAGAGGCCCGCTTCCTAACGAACCTTTCCTGAGGCCTCAGACTGTGGACACGGGCTGAGCACTTCGTGAGGTCTGTCTCACTTCCTTTAAACGCATGACATCCTGTCTATGGGGCCTCTGGTGCTGGCTTTCTTTCCATGTCGTGGAGGGCACTGGTCCTCTCAGCACCGGACACCCCACTCCCTGGGGCATCTCTGGGTCCCAGCCCCCCATTCGGGCGTCCGGTATCTATGAAATGGAATCCGTGGGCCCTGAGCTTCCTCTCTTTTCTTTCTTCAAGAGTAAGAGCTGGAGAATGGATTACCCAAAGCTGTCGTATTGGGGGGCCTTTCCGTATCGGAAAGGGGGTGGGGTGAAGGGAAGGGAACCGACAGGCCTGCTCTCCGCGAAAATGTTCAGCCAAGGGCTTTTATGTTCGAGCATTTAAATATTTCAATTTAATCACCACGACAGCCCTCCAAGAGGAATTTCATGTTCCCCATTTTATAGTTGAGGAAGCTGAGGCTCCTGGAAACCAAATGACATGACCAAGGTCACACAGGAATAAAGGAAATAGAAGCCTCGCTATTTGAAATGTTTTTTCTTATTACCGAACCGAGGAACATGTTTTTGGCAGCACCTGGCAGTTCTCAGCCCTTGTGTCTCTGCTTCTCATTTTCAGTCCAGTTTTCAAAGGGGAGATGGAAGCAGTTGAGTATCCAGGTATGGTGATGGGTCAAGGGAAATGATTGCAAGATTTAGATTCAGTTTGGGTTTGTTGATGAATATTTTTCTTAGCTTTTTTATTTAATCATCTCTAGTCTTTCTCCAATGCCTGAGGCCTCAGACTCACCAGACTGACTTTTCAGCTACGGGGTCTGTAGAGACCCCCCTGGTGAACGCCCTCATTTTACCAAATGCCTCTCTTGAAGGTCAGAGGGGCAAGATGACTGCTCCAAGGTCACTCAGCAATTTAGGGGAGAGATAGGATCAGAACCTTTGATGCTGGACCCCTAACCAGGGCTCTGTCCTCTACAGATTTACTGTTTTTCCCAATTTTTTTCTTTTTCTTAGGTTAGCTTCTGTGCGACATAGGTCCCAGCTGAAGTCATAGCTTGAAATACAGCTGTGGTTTGGGCTCCTTTGCCATCAGTCATTGGGTATCATCTCTCCCTCATTCTACAATAATCAATGCGGTTCTAATGGGGCTGACCCCGGAGAGCACAGGTGACCAATCAGAGTGACCGACTGTGATAGGCTCAGGGCTGAGCCAATCAGTCTTCCCTCAATCTTTGGTGGAGCTTCAAGGCAAAATGTTCATTTTTTTCTAGCTTTAGAGCAATCACGGGCCTCTAGCTACCACGGGCCATCTTTCTGTCACATGAAGAAAGCCTATTGGAGAATGAAGACAAAGAAAGTGGAAAGATGGGGGTGGCGGG
>NW_006494609.1:17508330-17523650 GCF_000325575.1 Pteropus alecto
CGTCATTTGAACCTCTGGGTCCATCCATACCAGAAGCGAACACCCTCTTGGATTTGTCAGAAACATAAGCTAGTGCATCTCCTTTTGTGAGTCAAGCCAGTTTGAGCTGGAATTTGATCATTTACCAGTGAAAGAGTCACGGCTCCATACTTAGATAAAACCTGTTCTGAAGACTGACATATAGAAAGGGTGATTCCGCATCCCTTTAAAACATCAGGGGCCTCCCCCTGCAGTCCAGATAACAGGAGGTGTGTGAAAGTGAATGCACACTTTGGTTCAAATTTTGCCCACATGGAAATATTTACTGCCACGCAGAAACAAAACAATCTAGGACAGAACTGTTCAGTGGCTCCTTGGAGGTCCAGCCTTCTGTTCTTTCAGGGGCTCCTGCTGCAGACATGCCCATGTTCTAGTTATAGGATTCAGCAAAACTTCTCAACAGACTCGAAACCCAACCCAAACACCCAGAGGGCTGAGTTGGAATCCTAAGTCCATGACAAAGGCTAATGGGCCTTGGTCTCTAGATTCTTAAAGACAATTCTGTACAGACAGGAGGGCCTGTGCAATGCCCCAGACGAGCAGTACCTTTGAACACCGCCCATTTCATACATGGAAAAATCATCTCGAACATACACCATGCTGATTAACAGTCTCCAGTTTTAACTGGAGATGACGATAGCTAAAGCACTTTTGGCAACTTTCAGAGCAGGTGGAATTTTTTAAATAAACTTTTAATTTTTGGAATAATATTAGATTTACAAAAAAATTAATATGTAATATTATTATTAGATCTATCCCTCACTCAGTTTCCCCTGATGGCTCACATTACCAGCATCCATTTGTTAAAACTAAGAAACTAACATGGGTACATTGCTATTAGCTAAACTCCAGACTTAATTCAGATTTCTCTAGATTTCCCATGACTGTCTTATGTGTCTTCCAGGATCCCATGCAGGAAGCCACGTGACATTTAGTCACCACGTCTCCTTAAGTTTCTCTGGTCTGTGACAATTTCTCAGACTTGCCTTGTTTTTTTATAACCTCATCATTTTTAAGGAGCGCTGGTCAGGTGTTTTGTAGACTGTCCTTTAATTTGGGTTTGTCTGATGAGTTTCTCGTGCTTAACTGAGATGATTAGTTTGGGGCAAGATCACCACGGAAATGGAGTGTCCTCCTCACCACATCAAGTCAACGACTCATACTATTAACACAAACTTATCACTGATAATGTCGACCTTCATCTTTTGGTTAAGGTCTTGTTTGCCAGGCTTCTCCGCTCTAAAGTTGCTTTTCTTTCTCCTTTTCATAGTCTATACTTTGAAAGCAAGGCAGTTAAGTCTAGCCTGCACTCAGGGGAGAGGGGTTAAGCTCCATCTCCTAGAGGAAAGGGTTTAATCCCCACTCCCTGAGTGTGGACTGGATTTATTGTTTTCCTATCATCAGTGAATTCTTCTGTAAGGAAGATTTATCTCCTCTTCCCCTATTTATTCAATCGTTTATTTATATCAGTATGGACTCATGGATATATTGGCTATAATCCAATAGTATATTCTTAGTTTTGTTGCTCAAATTATCCCAGTTTTGGCCATTTATTTGAAGTTCTTTTGGGTTGGCTCCAGGAGGTGACATTTTGATAAGTTACTTCGCATGCTAACTAACCAGCTCTGCAGGGGGTATTCGTGAGTAAGGTATACGTCTGACATTAACAAAGGTCTTCTGGGGTGTAGATTAAGACTAATTAACCTAATAAAATGGCAATAAAACTACGTAGTTTGCATCCTTTTTACCCACTTAACTTTTCCATTAATTTTCATATAATTTTCCACTGAGGAGACAAACTAGAGCTCACATAACTCTTGTGTTTAGCTATCATCTATGACACAAACGTGGACATTTATATTTTTTTCCTCCTGAAAATGATTAGAGCTCAATTCATGTGGTTGAATCTCTTTCAAAAGGGGTTTGTACTGCCACCAACAGTGTGTGCGAGTTACTAGATGATTATTAGAAAACAGATAAAGCCAAAGTGCAATAAAAGAAACAACAGAAAGCACAACCACTGACACACACACACACACACACACACACACACACACCCCTTTAAACAACCCGCACACTTGTATCGGGCTGGCTAAAATGAAAATTTTAAAAGTCAGTTACATGCACTATAGCAAGGCCGTTGACCAGATGACGCTGCAGACCTTCGAATTCTTATCTGTTATGATTCTACCCATGGCATGTAAACATTAACATTTACCATATAAACGTTTTTGTGCTTCCGAAGGGAGGAAACATATTCTTGTGCCTGGAAACGGTCCCGTCATCATTGCGCCATCCGCATCACACGGCACGAGATCCCATCACGCTTGGCGCTGTGCTTCCCTGGCCTCGTTCACCCCGCCTGCCGCCAGAGGTGAACCCGGCTTCCATCCTCATTTTGCAGAGGAGGAACCCAGCAGTGGCTCTGTTACTTCTTCCTACAGTGCAGCTTATGGCTGATGGATCTGTCAATCTTCCTATTTCTGCGAATCGCTCAAAAGTGGGGTGTGTGGCTTCCTCCTTTTTCTCCCCAGTGCCTAGCACAGGCCCTGGCACACAGTAGGTGCTCAGCACACACCAGGCAAATTATCGAGGCAATCAAGGGAAAGCAGAGATCAGGATAAAAGCATACCAAAATTTATTAACAAAAAATCCAAAGTGAAAAACCAAAACGAACAAAGAATGCGATAAAGGAATTGGAGGCAACTGTGACCCCGAGGAAAAGCTTTGTCCTTGGTTCAGCTGCCAGCTCACACCCCGACGCTCTCCGGCCTCCCTGAACCTCACTTTGCCCCTGTGTAAAATCACTGTGGCGTCTCCTACCTTAGGGGAGCCATGAGAATTAGAGAGATGGGCCAGAAAGTGCCTGGTCCGTGCCTCCCACATTATAGATGTACCAGTAAATTGCAGCCATAATAATCTTATTTATTCGGCTAGTGACCTGGGACGATCCTCTTTACTCCTTTGGATTTCTAAAAAATGGGGACAATAAAATGTCCCCAGAGATTTATAGAGAGGATTCAGTGAGGAAAGGCGGATGGAACCCTCAGTTTGCTTGGGGACCTCGGCAAGGATTTCGTCAATGTCGTGGAATTGCCTGGAAAACATATGTGACGTACAGTGACTCTTAATCTCTTCGTTAAAAAGGAACCCTCACAAGATACGCCAAAACATAAACAAGAAGTCAAATCAAATTGGCTCTTTGGTGCCAAAAATAAGAGCTGAAAGTTTCAATTCAGCAGCACGCGCGCGGTCAGACTCTGGCGGGAGTGGACACAGCCGCAGACCCCGAGCCGTGGGGTGCGCAGCCCTCAGACCTGCCTCCTCCTCTGAGATCTGAGGCGGCAAGGCCAGTTCCCTTTTCCCATCTGTGCTTCTGCCTCCTCTGCTCTCCATCCGTGTCTCGGGCAAGCTGGAACCTCTCTCTGACTTGTATGGCACAGGGTTTTAGACAGACCTGGGTGCTATTCCAGGATTTGCCACTGCTGTGTGGCCTTAGGCAAGTGATTAACCTCTCTGTGCCTTTGTTTGCTCATCTGTACAATGAGAAAAGTGCTCCCTACCTGATACTTGATATGAAGATTAAATGTGCAAATCTCTAGGAAGCCCTCAGCCCAGTGCCTGGCACAGAGAAAGCAATCTACACAAGCACGCTTGCCGACAGGGCTGGTGACATGCAAAGTCTTGCGTAGTAGGTGCTCACTAACGTTTTTTGTTTTGAATGCATACGTGCGTGCACAAACAGTGTGAGTATGAATGAATGAGTCATGTTAAAGTCCCCGTCCTCCTTAGGGCCTCTCTGTCCCTCCCCTGCCCTCTGCCCTTTGATCTTCAAAAGACTTTCTTTCTCTCTGGGCTGCTGGCCTCTCTAGGGGGGGCCTCCTTGCTTGAGAACCACACTCCCCAGCTCTTCCCGAGCCCTCCTGTCCCCCTTGCTCACTGTTGGCTGTGGCCTGATAGGTGGCAGTGGTTGGTGGTTGGGAGCTGAGCAGTGAGCTCACTCTCCCTTTGTCACTCCAAGCCCTGTCTGGCTGCGCAGTCAGAGGGCGGCATAGGGAGTCCCCCGCACCCACCCAAACCCACCCTGCGGCCCCTCCTCCCGGTGCATATTTCAGAGTTGGAATGAAAGGTGAGAGGTGGGTTTGGCGAGCACCGGATAACCCTGGGAGTAACTGCAAAGTATTATAAACAGTGTCACGTCAACTGGAGATTTAGCATCAGATCCCGACTTGAGCGCGAGGAAATGGGGCTGTGACAGGGAGATGCTTCCTCCCAGACGAATGTCCGAAGGTGTCTCCAGAAGCGCAGTGACGACAGGCAGAAGGCTTTGCGAATAGGAAGTCGCTGCTTATGCGCTGCAGGCTTCTCTAAGTGCTGCTGAGCGGGCGCCGCCCGTGGGAGGCGGGAGGAGGGAAACGGGCGCTCCTTACAGCACGGAGTTTGGGCCAGCGGCCGCCACCCCACCAAGGTGGAGCAGGGACACCCTCCGGGAGCTCTCAGGGCCCATAGGGGACCTCAGCATCACCCCCAGAAAGACCCCTGCTAGATTTAGATATTCCTGAAGCTGGAAAGTGTTCCCCGCCCCCACACCTTATCAGACCCTCCTGGAAACGTCAGACTCTGGTGACTTCAGAAACCTTTGAGAAAGGTTCATGGCACTTATTTGAACCTTTCTGGAAACATTTAGCTTGCAGTCATGGTTCTAAGATGAGTGAAACCTACTTCCCTAGGCAGACATGGGGAACCGCTGGAGACGTTCCTGCTGGGGCGCCCGCCCCCAGCCCGGCTGGCACCCGTGAGTCGACACAGAGCAGCTGATCGAGGCTGGTTCAGAGCAGACGGGGCATAGCAAGCGGCCCAAGGCATGGACGCAGGCAGACAGCCCACTGTCACCGCTCGCCAAAAGGCGACAAGTCCTTTAGCCTCTCTGAACTCCAACTTCCTTATGAATAAAATGAGGATCGTTTCATGGAATGAATCGTCCAGCACATAAGACCCACCATTTTTTCCCTGCAAAGAAATGCACCCAAAACTGTTCGAAGCCCTGTGGCCACCAAATAACGAATCCACCGAACGCATCTTTTCTCAGTTTCTTCCGTATTCGATTTGCTGCATAATATTTAACAAATTATCGTTTTCCAATTATTTTTAGTATAAATGGTTTTTAACTCATTTCAATTACTTCCTCCCCCTACAAAAGTAACTTAGACCGTGCTTTATCCACCACATCTTAAGATGACATGTTGCCGGGGTTTGACGAGATGACCCTGGGGACAGCGCATTGCGTATTCGTTTATTTCACAGGTTGGGCACACACTCCATTCCAGGCTTTAAGGTCTGGGGTTGCTCAGACTCCATCTCTGCCCTCTGGATGCAGTGGACTTAGAGGAAGGTGGGGGCTCTAAGAGATGACCTCGTGGGCTGAAAATGCTGTGACAGGCTGGGACCCGGGCTGTGGGAATACACGTATATGTCTGCCACCGGTTCTCAGGGGAGGGCACTAGAGTAAATGACATTGGAGCTGAGCTTTGAGGACGCGTGGACTTAAGGGAGTGGGAATTCCACACGGAGCAAAGAGCCAGTGCGAAATTAGGGGGCCGCGGAAGAGGCTGGCATTTCACGCTATGAACAATTTCATTACAACTACTACTAAAATAATAATAATAATAATAATAATAACTGCTAGTACTCACACAGGTTAATTGCTTGCCTTCTGTACACCTGGCACTGTGCTAACCACTGTGTAGATGTTACACGGTCCATCCTCGCCGTAACCAGTGAGAAACAGTCTCCTGTTGCCCCCACTTTTCAGATGAGACCGAGGGAGGGTTAGCAACCACCCCAAGACCGGAGAGCTAGCAAGTCCCAAGCAATCTGACGTTACAATGTCTTTTTTGTTGTCATTGTGCTGTTTCGAGAAGGGGGAGTCTTGTCGATTTGCTCTCATTTATTAGATAACCCTTCGAGGTAGGTGTGTCAATTTTCCCTTTTGCAGAGAAGAGGTCAGTGACTTAGAGCCGAGGGGTACATGGCTCAAGGTCACAGAGCTTCTGGGGGCTGGGGCTTAGGGAGGAACAGGACCCACTGCAAGGGCGCTGGCCTACTATGCAAAAGCTGCCCCTGAACGTGAACATTTTTAGACCATCTGCGATGAGCAGGCCAACATCTTCCTTGGCACACTCATTATTATTGTCATCATTATTATTATTCATTATTAGTAGTAGCAGAAAGGAAATTAGTCCAAGTAGAAGGTGAGACTCGGTGCCCCTTCTCGTCCCTTCAGGAGAGTGAGGTTGGGGCTCCCATCACGTCTCTCCTGCCAGCCCGGGACAACGCGGGAGCCTCCCACGGTCCACCTCTGCCCCTGGTCATCCCGTGTTCCCTCCCTCCTCCAGCCCCACAACGCGGTCAGCCATCTTCGAGGCCCTGCGGGTAAGCCATCTCCGCCAGGATGCCCCGCCCCGCAGCTGAAGCTCACCAGCCCTCTGCGATCACCTGGCCGCAGTTCCCGCTAGGCCATGGGTGAAGGAAGGGCTTCCTTGAGGGGGGCCGCCTGGGTTTGTGAACTGAGCCCGGCTCGCCAGCCTTTCCCCCGGCCAGTCTTTGGATCTCTTGAGCTTCAGTTCTTCATCTAATAAGAGAGTGGGAGACACTAATAGGACCAACCCACAGGGCTGTGTGAAGATTAAGGTCCCCGGCACAGTGCTTGGCACGCAGTAGGTGTTTGGAAGCTGTGAGCTGCTATTATAATGGCACCAGGCAGTAAGCGAATGGCATGGTCTACGGCTGAGTCCTAGGTACCCACGGAAATCTCAAGCCTCTAAGCAAGACATGCTTCTTGCTTCTCTGAAAGGGCTGCGACATGCAGCATCGTGGGGAAAAAATACGAAACAAAACAAAAAAAACCCACAGACCCTGGAGTCAGGCCGGGGTTCGAATGCCAGCCCTTCTATAAACTTGCTGTGTAAATTTGGGTCAATTACTTAAATTCACTGAGCCTCAGCTTCTTCAGCTGGAAAATTAGGATGTTTATCCCTACTTTGTGGGTTGTTATGAGCAAGAAAGAAGATTCACTCATTTATTCGCTGATCCGAACCTTCTCTGAGCTCCCGATTTGTGCCACACACTGGCGCCAGGGCTGGGAACAAGATCAGGGCCTGGCCTGGGCCGGCTCGCAGCCTGCCCGTAAGGCTACGTGGTTTCTGCACCAAGAGAAGCTCTCAGAACCCCTCCCACTGCATCTCCTAGCTTCGTCTGCAGGACTGGTTGGGATCTGGCTGTGTTTGTGGGGTACAGGGGTTTCCTTCTGTGGCCAACAGGAAGCGGGCAGCTTTGGGTTTTCCCTCTCTCTTAACAGAGCTCCTGTGTCTCCCGAGGCTATGCACACCCCTGGGGGTTTGGGGTCCAAAAAGAGGAGTAGAGGTAGGAAGATGTATTTCCCAACCATTTGCTTGGGCAAGAATCTAAAGCAGACTTTTCAGTCGAGTTCCTCTCCGCCTTGGAACCAGTGCTGCCCCTGGAGAGACCTCAGTCATATGTTTAAGTTTTGTCTACACATAATTCATCAAAACGTTGCCCCGAAGCAACAGGATCCTGGGCAGCTTCTGCCCTCCTCGGGCCATCAGAGTCCCCAGGAGTCCCTGGGCTCGTACAGAGAATGCTCCTCTCCCCAGCTCTGGCTGCTTTTGTCACCTGAGCCCCGTGGAGCACTATCTCCTGCCCACCGTCTCATAAAGTCTCTCCTGAATGTGATTCCTGCATCTTCTGGCTCTGACTCCTCTCTCCTTGGGGCTCAGAAAGCTAGAGGGGTCTCAGAGCTAGAAGAAGTGGAAATCCTTGCCCTGGTCCTCCAGGGACTGTGCACACACGCCCCACACCTGGACACCCACAGGCATCATCAGTTGTCTGTCTCTTGCCAACAGAATGTCGGCTCTATAAAGACAGAAAATTCGGTCCGTCGTGTTCACTGTGGTATCAAACCCCGTGCCTTCAGCAGAATCTGGCACACAGTAGGTGCTTCCTAATTACTGTTGTGGGAACAAACGAATGAAGGGTAAGCTTTCTTAAAGCGTCACCCGAGGGTGGGGAAGGAAATTACTCATCTCTATTGAGCATTTACTATGTGTCAAAAATCATGTTTGATACTTCATGGAGATTCCTTTCTTTCTACAACCAAGCTGTAACCTGGGGTCACGCTGTGACCATTTTATGGGGAGGAAATAGGCTCCGAGGAGGTAGGTAACTTGCCCAATGGATGACACACAGCCAGTCAGGGTGAGAGCAAGGGTTTGCCCTGGAGCTGACGAACCTCAAAGGCACACAGTCTCCTAAACCACAAGCCTCTCTTCTTGAGACCAGTAAATAGGATGAGTCTCAAACTCCAGCCAAGCCACCTGGCTGACTCCTGTCACCCTGGAGATCCCTGAGAGGGAGTCACACTGGAGTAAGGAAGCCAGGACGTGTTCCACCACGGTAATAAGTAAATGTCATGGCCCAGAGGCTTGGTGCAGTAAAGGCATATTTATCGCTCATACCATAGGCTGGCATGGGTTGAGCAGCACCCCCGGGTAGTTTTTCTCAAAGAGGGGACTCAGAAAGGGCTTCTGAGGTTGCAGTAGAAGGGGACAACAGGGCTGGAGAGCTGTGTAAGATGCTTCTGAAGGCCAAGCCTAGAAGTAGCACGTTACCTCCACCTTGTTCCATCCTTTCCAATCACTGACCCAGCCTAGCTGCAAGGGAGGCTGGGAATAGAGTGCTCCTGTGCTCAGAGGTGAACTAGCACCACGTGCTGAGCCCTGGCTGCCCACACACAGGTCCTCAGGGGCCCTGTCATTCCCCAAGCCTTAGGGCCTCCCTCAGCTGGCACTGCTAGGCTCTCAGAGCCCAGGGACAAGTCAAGCTCCAGAACCCTGGGCACATACACAAGGCCTCTTCCTCTGAGCCCCAAGGCTGAGGCCAGGGACTCCACTGGGCCCCAGGTGACACTTAAGGCACTTATCAGAGGCTGGATGAGAGGTAGCCTGGGGCCTCTAAGGAGCGTCCTCCCAGCCCAGAGGAGCTGCAGGGAGCCCGACCTCCCACGTGGCTCTAGCCCTGGCCCCATTCCCACCCCTGCCCAGTCAAGAACCCCATGTGGCACCTCAGAGCTCCGAGGATGGCTCCTCCACACAGAGGCCTCCCCTGGGCCCCTGGAGCTCAGCTTGGGGCAGCCCCAGAGTCCCCATGAGCCTACATAATCTCTGTTCTGGTTCCAGAAGCGGGATGTCCAGCCCAAGCTTCCAGAGAAGGAGGTCCATCCATCACACAGGAAAACCCCGGGTCTCAGCCCACAGAGGCCCAGCCTTCAGGATCAGCCTCAGGAGCCAGCATGGCCTGGAGGGGCTCCGGGGGCCCTGACTGACCAGGCGAAGAGTGTGAAGGCTCTAAGCTCCCTCGGGGATATGTGGCCCAAGGGGCCTGGAGCTCTACAGACATGTGGGAAGTAGGAAGACCCTGAGAGCCCCGTTCGCCCTTCCCCACCAGCCGCTCCATGAAGCTGGGATGTTGCAACTGCTTCCTCATCATGGGGATATTCCCGCCAGTTACCGTGAGCTCCTCGTGCCCAGTCCAAGTACAGCCTGTGCCCTGACAGGGAGAGCAGCCCATCCCTGGAGTGGCATCCGTGAAAGAAAGAAAGAAAGCCCCTAGACCATGGACGGATCTCAGCGACTCTTCAGGAGACCTCCCCTCACTAATTCCCCAGGTACCACCGCTAATCCGCCCTGGGTCAGGGCCCAAGAAGATGACACCTGCCGAAGCAGCGTTTCCCAAAGTGGGTGCCCCAGAGTGGTTTTCTAGCCAAGTAAGTTATGAGCCGCTGCCCGCCACAAGCTGCCACCCCCCCGCCCCAGTCCGCCTTGGAGAGTCATGACGTGCCCTCGTCTAGACGAGAAGGGCTCTGAGAAGTCCTGCAAGAAAAACCTGTTTTATTTAGCTTAGCGCCTCACGAACTATGACCACAGAATCCATTTTGTACTCACTACCTAGTAATGATCGTACGGAAAACACTTTGGAAATCTGTCCCAGACAATCCTAGAGTCAGCTTCGGAGTGTCACCGGGGCCTGCTCTGGGCCACTCCCACCCCTGGGTGGGTGGAACACACATACAACGAGCGTGACCAGTGCTTGGTCAACCAATGTCATTCAGCCAGAAATTATGCCCTTACCCGCTTTATTTTTACTGTAGCATTATCTTACCTGATATATTATGTATATATATTTATGTCTTTAGTCACTGTTTCCCTCACCCTCTTACTTGAGTGAAATCTCCATAGGGAAAAAAAATGTTGTCTGTCGTATTTACTGCTTTATCCTCACAACTCTTTCCATGTCTAGGACAGTGTTTGACGTGTCCTGGGTGCTTAATAATTTTTGGTGGAATGACTTTGTTAATTGCACAGATGGGGAAAATAAGGCTCAAGGAGAGCGCCCGATTAGCTTATTGTCACATGGCCGCTACGTGATGGAGCGGAGGTTTGAAGCCAAGAGTCCAACTTCGGCGTCTGCACACGGACCATTCTGCCCGTCTGTCCCCAGCGGCACCAGCCACACTGAGTGAGTGAAAGAAGAACCCAAAGCCGTGGGTTTTCTTAAAGGTGGTAACCTGAGCCCCGATCCCCAACCTGCCCCTTTCCTGTTTCCGCTTGCTCTCGGCACCACTCCCTCTCCATACCTGTCTCAGACTAGCCCTTAGGTCAGCACCTGGCAGGGGATCAGAGCACCTAGACTCACCCAGCAATGCTGCGGAGGCCCCAGCGATGGCGCCTGGGGGTGAAGCTCAGGGCAGCCAAGGCTGGGTCCTCCACAAGAAAGAGAATTCTACTGAGAGTCCAAGAAACTCAACTTGACAGGCCCTAACCTTCTCCTCCCCTTCTCGAATCAGATGGCAAATGAAGTTGCTGGATAGAATGACTTGAAATTGGCAACTCCCCGCCTCCCTCTGGTTTAATAAAATAGAGGACGGAGGAGGAAAAGGCTAAGTTCAGAGCGGGAGGTGCTGGCTCTGCCCCAGTGCTGTGCGATCCTGACCAGCTGGCCCTTCTCGGGGCCTGGACTCCCTCTGCAGAGAACGTTGAGGAGAGGCGAACACTGCTGGCCTCGCCGCATTAACAAAAAGATCGAGGATCATCAACTGGGAGGTTCCGCAGAAATGTGATACATGCCAGTGCAGAGGTGGGCACGACGCTGGGGATTCCGGAGCCAGGGGTCCCCTGAGGGAGAGGATCAAGGAAGGCCTCTTAGAAGCTCTGTTGACCTTTGGCCTGAGATCCAAGGGTGAGTTGGAATTTTTTGGCTGCAGACGAGGCTAGAAAGGAAAGTCAAGGCGGATCGTGCAGGTCTCGAAAGCCAAGACTTTCTCCTGTAGAAAGAGGGAAGCCTACGAAGGTTGTAAGCAAAGTGCTCTTGGGCTAGCTTTTGTCTCAGTATCAGGATTAAGTTCATCTCTGATTTACAGAAGACTCGTAATAACAATGCTTAAATGCACAAAAATCTATACTCTTCCAGAAAAGAAGCCCAGAATCGGACAGTTCAGCACCGGTACAGAAGGTCGGGAGGGGTCTCCAGACACCCAGGTTCTTTCTATCCCACTTACTTCTGTATGTGGTTCTCACCCTCAACATTGCCTCATGGTCCAAGATCACTGTCAGGGCTCCAGCCTTCACAGGTACCTTCCTGGCAGCAAGGCAAATGAATGGAGCAGGACAAAAGAGGCACACCTCTAGCAGGCAGCCCTTTTCAAAGAGCCTCCCTAGACGTCTTTCACTTACATCTTCTTGGCCAGAACTTATAGTCACTCTAGCTGCAAAAAGGTTGTTCATGTAGTCTTAGTTCTGAGTAGTAATTTGCCCTGCTACAAATGAGAAATCTGTAACTAAAAAAGGTAGCAAGGGATATTGGGTAGACATCTGGCAGTCCCCACTGCAGTGGCTTTTGGCTGCGAGAACGAAATGTTTGGCATCCAGACTTCAATATTTCCTTCAGAAAAGGTCTAGACACACATGTCTCAGGGTTGGGTTGCTAATTCAACAATGGCATCAAGACCCAGATGCTTTCTACCCTTTGTTCCGTCACCCCCAAGATATTGGACGTAAATTATGTTATTATTAAATTAGTTAATATCTGTAAAGCACTCATGCTATATAAAAGTAAAATATGTTAAATATATCGCCTCGAAATCACAAGATGACTGCCACAGCGCCAGACATCACTTCCTGCCCTTATATCCTACGGCCTAGGAAAGGAAGACAGAGGGCCAAAATGTTTTCTCCTTGTGCCAGTCTTGTCCGTTGTCAGGAAAGCAAATCTACCTCAGCAGCACGCCTCCCCCATCGGACTTCCTCTTATGTCCCAATGTCCAGGATTAGGCCACACGCCATATCTGGACCTATCACTCTCACACGACTGACTTGGATGGATTATGATCCACCCCTGAGTCTGGATGCGTTGCCACTCAGACAGCACCAGGGTTCCAATAGTGAGGCAGAGGGGACAGACCAGTGGGTGGCGAGCCAACCTTGTCCACCCTACTTCAGAAGAGAGTGGAGTCTGAGAAAGCAGAGGAGGCTACCGAGACCGCGCCAGGGGGAGGAGCTGAGGGATGGAGGGCCAGCCGCAGCCAGAGAACCCAAAGCAGCCTCACAGCGCAACCCACGCCCTGCACGGTCACCATCATCCTCCTGTCCTTCCCGACAAGGGCCACCTCCCAGGCCCAGGGCCGTGCTGGTCGTGAGGCCAGAATGGGCCGTAAGCGTGCAGGCAGCCTCATCTCTGACTGGAAATTGCATCAGACGCTCTCCTTTCCTGCCATTAAGAATGCATCGTGCTCATTTCACCGGTCCCGAGGGTGCGGGCTCCACGTGGGGCGTGTCGGGAATTTGGTGCTTTCCCCTTGGACCGAGCTTCCCAGTTTATCTTGCAGTTTCATTAAATCCTTCACCGCATACCAGAGATATATTTCTCATCTAACGGCCTGTTGCAGGGGACCCAGGACACTGCAGATACAGACCGTTCTCTGCCTGGTTTTCTTTTTTAAATCAAATTATTCACCGCTCCCTCCCTGTGTCTTGCATGGTTCACTTAGATTAATAACATCGGAGATTCTGCCTATTAAGTATCGAAAGCAGCGAGCGAGAGCCTTCGAGCCAATTCCGATTCCAGATACTGCGTGATGGAAACTATTTCTCCCCGAGCCTGCTGCCAGCAGCGAGCTTTTCTCTAACAGCTCAATTAGGATTCAAGATTGCGTCCAGGAGCCCAGAGCCTCAGAAGGAGCCAAGCCCGTGTGTTTACAGACTTCTGTATTCAGTTCATCTCTGGTTTTGTATTTTGCAAGAGGAGAGAAAGGAAATGACAGAGAGAGAGAAAGAGAGGGAGAAGGGGAGAGGGAGAGAGGGAGGGAGAGAGAAAAAGAGACAGAGACAGAGAGACGGAGACAGAGGCAAAGGCAGAGACAGAGACAGAGAGTTTGAGAGAGAGACAGAGAGAGAGACCAGAGGGTGTGGGCCTTAATAACAGAAAGAAGCCTCGAACAGGGTGTCAGTAGAGGTAAGTTGGCAGGTGGCGGGAAGATGGGGACCTTGGAAATGCAGCTCCAAAAGGCAGGGATAGAAATCTGGAAGACACACTGCAGAGATCGGAGGAATGAAAGGGCTTCCTCCTCTCCCTCCACGCCGTGGCGACAAGAGGTCATCGACTTGTCCTGTCCCTCCCTCCTGATGGGGCCTGAATTTGAAAGTGGCAGAACTCAAGTTGAGTTCTCTTTCTATTCCTTCCCAGCTGTGTGGCCTTGGAAGAGCCACCTCACCTCTCAGTGCTGGCTTCCTCTTCCCAGGGATGATAATAATAGTGAGTCATGGAATTGTGAGGTTTGTACGATCAGTAAGAGGAAGACATCTGTCGTTGCCGTGACATGTGGGGGTCTCTTGGTAAATAGGAACAGGAATGACTTGAATCTGAACCCCATGGACTTTTATGTCACCCTGGATATGACATTCAAGCCTTACAGCTGGACACCGGACAAGCCTCTAAGGGGCTGTGGGTACGATTTATACTCCGCTGGCCTCAGTTTCCTCATCAATAAAATGGGTTAATAGTAGTACACATGAAGCCTTTATCTCGGTGCCTGGCACCAGATAGGTGGTCAAAGTTGGGAGGTGGTGGAAAGTGGTCACTCCACGAGGAACCGGAGGCCCTGGAGCAGGAGATGACTCCCAGTGACGCACAACAGATCAGCGGAAGAACTGAGTTAGGACCAGGCGCTATCTTACCACCGGCCAAAGGAAATCAGCTCCCATGTGAGGTGCATATAAAGGGATCGCTAGACACCAGAAAAAAGCATGAACCCCTGACAACACGCTGGTGAGGAGGAATTCATGAATTCAAAATAAACGGCTTCGACACGGGGAGGGCGGAGGCCACAGGAGAGATTCTCCTGGGAATCTCAAAATCGGAATTACGAATTAGGTCGGTTTCCTAATGGCTCTTGGAAAGCAGTATTTTGCCTCTGACCTTGTACTTCCTTCAAGCCAGAGTCGCCAGCATGTACACGTGAGGACGGTCATTCCAGAGTTTGTAGCGGCAAGACATCGGAAGCGTCCTGTGTGTTGGAGGGTTGGTCACCTGACGCCTGTAATCCAGAGGGTACGATACGAGGCGGCTGTTACAATGAACATAGGTCAAGAATTTTTAATGAAACAGGAAAAGCACGATGTAACCTGAAGAAAAAGATATAAAGGGTCACAAACCTGCACCCGCAGTGATTTCAAGTGTGCAAAATGTGTGTGTGTGTGTGTGTGTGTGTGTGTGTGTGTGTGTGTGTGTCCGGTCTTTAGGAAAAAAAAAAGATTGGAGGGGAAATATACCAAAGTGATAACACTGCTTATACCAAAACGATAGAATGAGGGGTGATCTCTGTCTATCTTTCTATCTATCTACTTATTTATATTTTTCTGCATTTTACAAATGTTCTACGGCGAGTAAATGTCACTTTTACATCCAGAAAATCCGATTTAAATGTTAAATGATATATGAAAGACAAAGCAAAGTGAACTCCCCCAGCCCTTAACTGCATCTTTCCTCACTCCTATATAAAGCCGTTCACACGAGGAAGGTCCAAATTCCAGTCCGCCATCACTCAGGATAAGTGACACACACGCGAGGACACAAATCTTTCTTTTGCTGCATCCTTCATGACAAGGATGGCTTGGAGGCAGTAACACTTAATAAAAGAGAAAGAGGAAACA